>NC_056748.1:807933094-808085594 GCF_019279795.1 Protopterus annectens | reverse complement strand
GCGGAAAAAAATGAGCAAATACTATAAGGACAATTCACATGCTACAGATACAACATGTGACGCAAATACTAGAAATGTGAACCACAAAGAATACAGTGCTTGAAGTATAAATCACCAGGCTTTGCTAAGTGACAACATCTGGAAAGTGAGAAAATGAAACAGTACAGCAGAAAAAAAGTACATTACTGAATAAAACACAAAGAACATTGTGTCCTGCATATGCACGGAGACACCGTCATAAGTATCAGGATGTCCTTACAAAAACTAAGCGAGCAATGCAGCCAGAACTTTACGTAACATGACTAATCCAGGGGTCATAAGGCACAACCACAGAATCAGCGAGGTTGTATACAAGGTAGATGAAAATATTTCCAGTTTTGTTTACCAAACATGCTTGGATTAATCTTAGCTAGCATGAAAAATTGGTACAGTGTTTTACATTTATTACTTCTATTGCCTGGACAGAATGTCCTCCTTACAGTCGTCTGTTTTGCTGGTGATATCTTGTGAAGTGAAAGTTTATTCAGGGTACATAAAGAATGAAAAGGAATTAAAGAATTGCGGAAATAGAAATATTAAGTAATACAGACAGAAGCAGATAAATGCATGAAAATTCATGTACTAACTGTTGTTATTGCTGCATATTTGTATTTATTTTCATTTGTTTACTAGGGCAGAACACTAATCCAGATGGACCTGGTGCTTACAAAAATGAAAGCAACGGTGACAAAGGGAATTTGCAAAATATGTTACACAGAGATAAAAAAAAAGTGATTGTGCTATTTACAATACTTTCATTTGCCCCTAAGCTGCAATCAATCTATGCAATTTATGGATAGATAGGGGGAGAGTGGTAATGGCAAGATAGGTGGGAGAGAGAGATTTATAGGAGGGAAGGACAGACATTGAGCAAGAATAGGAACTGATAATTCTTAGCTGGCAAGGGAAGAATAAGAGTAGGAAATAGATCATTATTTTGTGTGATATTGCAATTAATAAAGCATTTACATGTTGTTTTAATACTGAACAAAAACACTGAACTGCTGTCATCAAACACATTTTAAAAAAGTATACAGAAAATGTGTTTAAAAAGTGAGTCTGGAACCAGTACATGTTGTAACAAGTTAAATGTTTACCAGAAGAGAGGAAGAATGGTCTAAGCCAGGATAATAGTATTTATACAATGCCTACTCTAAAACGTGCACGCTGATTGGCCAGCCCAACCAGCGTGCCCGTTGTAAATCCCTCAATATACTAACGGAAAAAGGTCCGGTCGCCCGGACTTTTTCCGTTAGTATAAAACACTGTCTCGCTATGTTAAAAGAGTTTAACATAGCGACACAGATTTAAAAAAAGCAACGGAGATCTCCATTGCTTTTTTTAAAGCTGTCTCGCTATGTTAAACTCCTTTAACATAGCGACACAGTAAGCAACGGAGATCTTGCGATCTCCGTTGCTTTTTTTTTAAACCTGTCTCGCTATGTTAAATGAGTTTAACATAGCGCGATAGCTTTAAAATAAGCAACGGAGATCTCCGTTGCTTATTTTAAAGCTGTCTCGCTATGTTAAACCCATTTAACATAGCGAGATAAGCAACGGAGATCTTGCTTTCTCCGTTGCTTTTGCCCACAGCTCTGATGTACTGCGTAGGCATGCGCAGTACATCAGAACTGCCACGGAACACCAGACAGCTGCGGAAGGGCCGCAAAGAGGCATTATACAATGCCATTATTTAAGAAAAGTAATTATTTCTTTTCTTAAATAATGTCATTGTATAATAGCAATAACCCACTTCTGGGTGTGGGTAATGCTGGATTTACCCACGGTTGTCTTTGTTTGGTCCCTCGGGCCTCGGGACCAAACCATGCCAACCGTGGGTAAATCCAGCATTACCCACACCCAGGCGTGGGTTATTGCTATAGTAACTAACATCTAGCCTACTCCATAGCACTACATCAACAATTGTAAGCACTGACTTATAACAGATAACCTTTAACTCAGGATTTGAGTGTCTTCCTGGATTCAGCACTTTGAATATTGCAAGGAATGTGTTTCAAGGTTTAGGGGCTGTATGTCAGAATATCCTTACTTTGGTTTATTCCAAAAATGAGTATAGCATGCAAGTAGACATCCATAGAGACACATAAACAAACTTATATTCATGTATACTGGGAGCTTTATGACGACTCTTAGATCAAAATTAAACCACAAGCAACTTGTGGTTAGGTCATCAGTTCTTGTGAGTGACAGTGCTTCATTACAGCCTGAAAACAATTGTCAAGTACCATGAGATAGTCGATAACGAAATGCATTTTACTTTATACAGTGAGAAAATACAGTTTGCATGTTACTTTTGTGCAGTCAGTGTATGAATGAGTTGTATATCATTTGCCAGATATAAACATGGAGTCTTTTTTCATATAAGTAAACCTTAATATCAGGCATACTGGGGCCACTGACCACCCTGTGATATAGTGGCCTTCGTGCCCATTGAAACAGCACAGCTCTACTCATAATGCAGTATCACCATGCTCACATATACTCACTAAACTGCAGTCTGCCCACCACTGTGTTGTTATTATAATAAGTCCCATACAAGTAGACCTATGGCATACAGGATGCATACATGGTGCATGTAACACAACATATAAATACTGATCTGGATGGCTGGGAATGGTAGTCATAATGTGTGCCCTAGCTAACAGTTGTGAGGGCTGATACAAGACTTTCTATAATCAGAAGCTCCGGCATTGGCAATATTTTCAATGGTCGATAACCAGTGAAGGCACCTTAAGAGGTATACATATCCTGGGTCTTTTTCCTGTCTTGTCTTGTCCTGCATTACATTCCTACTGCATTCACCTATGATCTAACCACAGGTACCCACAACCATAATATCTTCAGCTGCCACCATGCCCCATAAGGATGGTACAGTTGGAACATTGGGCATATGCAGGGGAGTGGGGGCAATATCTGCCTCCTCCTCTAGACTCAATTTTGTGTTTTTAGTAAACCCCATTTCCTGATCAGACAGGATTTGTACATTGTTGAAGAAAATAAAAAAAATGTCGAGATGACAGGTATAATTCAGGTACATGAACATAAACATGGCAGTACAAAGGAGGTATCTTAATGAAGGTGTTAAGTACTGTGCTATGTTGCATAGTGCATGTCTGTCCCAAAAATGTTGTATGCTGCACTGTGCAGTACAATGACTGAATATTATACTGTAGTGGACAAGCATCCAGTGCAATACAGACATGCAACACTTGGCATTATATGAGATGTGTGATATACTGGTTTGCAAAAACACATACAGAATGTGCTAGCCATGCTGTAAATCATCCCCTGTTCTCAAAACAACAATGCACACTTTTTGTGTGAGTAAGTTTCACGGTGCATTGCTTATGACTGACAAGATTTCCTCTCTCTAATTCCCTCCATAACCCTTAGAGATAAGAAGGTCTTCATATCAAACATTCAAGTCCACAAGGTAGTCAGAGTGCATATCTACAGATAACCCAACTGCAGCAGAATATTGCCAGTAGCTTTTGACCCATGTTACAGACACTGTGGGACAGAATATTTATTTTGGAAATTAATGTCCACAGTCTATGTACCTAATGATTTCACTAACCTTGAAATGTGTTTATAGTTGTTGAATATATAACACATTTTGCTACAGCCATCTTGTACTGACCTGCAGATGAGAGACATTTCTGCAATGTTACTCCTGAGATTTGGAAAGGTGCTCACTGCGATATTGCTGAGCAAAATCCCCTGTTAACCTTCCAGGCATGATATGGATCTGAGCTCAAATATTGTGTAGAAACAGAAGCTAATTAAGAAACTTGCTCATGGCCATAGCATGGCCTATGGTGAGGAAATGTCTTCCCCAGTGTTGGCTAAGCAGAGATGATGATGAAATCTTGTGGATGTGGCATATGTATGTGCTTCAAAGAAGCTTGCCACATTCATGTGTGCACAGGAGCAGTGTGACAATAAAGGTGTCTATGAGCCTTAAAGTACTTGCTGCACATTTTAAATCTACGTTTTGTCCAGATGAAAGTGTGAAAATGGGAGCATAGGACAGTAGGAAAAAGTGGAAAGCAAGCTGAAGAAAACACTTATAGGAAAGGGGTAAAAAATGAATAGGATTGGAGAGTGAAAGGAAAGTTTTTTTGTGGAATAAGGTGCCCATTTTCTCTATGCAAAGAAGGCAAGGTGGAGAAGAAAGTAAGGGAAGCGACAGATTAGTAAGAGGGTTAGTGTGGGTAGCAGAGGCCGAAGCACAAACAGAACACAGACAAGAATCACAGGGGAGGTGCTGACACACCGAGAGAGAGGCAGGACAGTGAATTGAGAGACATCAGGCAAACAAAGAGAAGACAATACTGATGAGGATAAATGGACAGAAAACAAGTGAGGGCAATGACACAAAAGGAGGTGAAACACTGGAATGTGGAAATATGGTAAGTATGGCCCCTATTACCATCCTGTCTATGTTATATTCAGTGAGAGTCTAAACACCACCTAGTTTGATGGAGCTGCCAGTGGTGGGCAGGGATGCAATGCTGCAAGCTGCAAGAATCTTTCCATGTGGTCAGTGCGGGCATCAAGGAGTCAGTCCACCAGTTCCCCTACCACCTCAGTAAGCTACTTGTGGGTGACATACTCCTTCACCCACACCAGAGCCACAGGCAGGAATAACAGCACTCCTGGCCAGTGAAGCCCCAACAGGGGTAGGGTTGGAGGGCCTATCAGCTGCTCCTGAGGATAGTACTGGGGAGGCAATCCCAACAGACACAGCTACAGGTATCACTACAGGTGGTGATCTGTGGGGGCTGATAATCCATGTTGGAGCCACAGACGTAGCTGTAATAGCTACTTTACAGAAATGTAAAATAATTGGCAAGAAACAACATAACATGCAAAAAGAAAGGATAGCAACAAAAAATGACATGAAAAAAATGCAGAGACACACTGTATTTTCTTACAATCATCATTATATGGTAGTATAAATACAACGGCAATATTATTATGAAAATACATAACTGAGGTTCACAGGTAACTACTTCCAATACAGAAATATGTGCTGACATGTGCTGCCTATGTATACTGACCAGGTGATATGAATAACTGTATGTTAACTGCACTGCCTGTGATTGTCCTAAGAATTTGTTTGGTATAATTAAGACAAATTAACTAATGTGGCTATGTGGGAATATCCTCCAGTGCCTTGCTCTATGTGGTATATAAGGTACCCTGGACATACTACTATTTATTTATTTGACATTTTGACATTGACCGGGATAGTCCAACTAATCATAATGCCCCTTTTCAGCGGAGGCCCGGAAAGAAAAGCTCCACAGTACAACTAAGCAAGAAAAATTGCAAGACTGAAGTAAAATACAATAAAATATATATACAATAACACAATTAAGCAAATGTCCATTACAGTACAACTAAGATAAATCAGCAAAAGAGACAGTTAAACTAAGTAATAAGTATAGAATCAGGTAATAACAAAAAAGGACAAAAACACATTAGGGTGGTCCTCAGTGGGCAACTGTACAAATCAAAGCAGTTTGTTTTGTAAGCTACAGCAGGTGTAGATATATAATATAAAAACAAATTGCAATTAGGATGCAAGTAGCATGTTTCCAGAACTAGGAGGTGAAAAAGCATGAAGAGTAGAAGGTGACTGTCTTGTCCTATAAGGAGGCTGGCTTTGCTAAGATAATTACTGGAAAGGGAGGAATGGAAACGATAATGGAGGAGAAAGGAACGGGTTCAAGTGGGACGATTGCAGTGACAAGTCCAGGTGCTGTTTAGGTAATTTTTGAGAGTTTTCTTGAATTTATGGACATGGGTAATATTATTTGAGGGTCATGGGAAGCTTGTTCCATGAAAGAGGAGGAAAGTAGCTGTAGAAATTCTGTCCAGTAGATTTTTAGGTTTGTGAATCTGTAAGAGACATTAGTCTGAGCTTCTAAGGGATCTAGGGAGTTTATAGAGGGAGACAAGAGAGGCGATGTTAGGGCAGGAGGAGGGCTTGTTCAGAATAGAATGGATGATGAGAAGTTGAGTTAATAAGAGTCGGTTAGGAAACTCTAGCCAGCTGAGTGTCCAGAGAGCGTGACTGTGGTGTGATTTTGAAGGCAGATTAGCTGCAAATCTAGCAACTTTGTTGTAGGTGGTTTCGAGTTTGTAAAGTAGAGAGGACTTAAGTTAAGATTTGTGAGCTATAGAAGAGGTTAGGGAGAAGGTATATTGGGCAAATGAGATTCTGGAGTCGGGTGTAAGGAACCTATTGTTTCTATACAGTAGGCTGAGCTTTAGGTGGGTTTTATTCATACAGTGAAGTACATGGAGGTCAAATTTAAGTTGCTCGTCTATGATTGCCCCAAGGAGCTTAGTGTGGGTTTCAGATATGATACTGGTGTTGGGAAGAGAAGGAGAATGAGGATTTCAGATGGTAAAGGGATTTGGGGAGGAAAAGGAGAAGTTTTGTCTTTTTAGGGTTGAGTATGAGTTGGCTGTTAATAAGCCATGTTTCAGTGAGGTGGAAAGGTGTTTGTGTCAGGGTGAGCAGGTCAGATGGGTTGTCAGCAATAGATATGATTGTGGAGTTGTCTGCGTACTGTATGAGGCATGACTGAGGACAGGATGTGTAAAGTTGGTAAGTAAAGATGTTATAAAGAAGGGGGCCTAGAAATGAGCCTTGTGGGACTTCCATTTGATGGGGAGAAATGGAGATAGAGCAGAGAGCCATTTCAAGAATTTCTGTCTGTGAGGTAGCTGTTAAACCAAGTGATAGTTGCTGAGGAGAGGTTGAGCTGAGAAAGTTTAGAAAAGAGGATAGAGTGGGAGACAGTGTCAAAAGCTTAAGAGAAATGTAAAAAGAGGTAAGACACTAGTTTATTATTGTCTCTGGCTAGAGAGATGGAGTTAATAAAGGAAATAAGTGCAGTAGTGGTGCTGTACTACTAAGGCCATAAACCCAGCAGTGAGCATCACACATAATAACTGAATACTACTGCTTAGACATAACTGACTTAAACAGATGGGAGGCCATCAACAATAATAACAAGCTGCCAACATTCTCCGTAGGTAAACTGTCCAATATGTCTGCATTGTTATGAGGGTAACATCTCAAAAGTAAAACTGAGGAAGGGATAACCATACCTCTTAAGTATCTGATATCAGACAGGTATACACACCCTGTGCCTGGAAAGGCAGGACAATCTCCTCTGGTATCATACCTATGAATTGTACAGATTTTTACAGAATGTCTAGATTTTTGCCTCATATTTTCAGTCTATTCCTCATAAAATTTGTGGATTTCTGTCAAATCACTGAGGACTGATGTCACTTACAGTTGAGGTTTCAGATTTCATAACCTTAGGAAAATGCACATTAACACAGATTCTGTTATTCTGGCAACTTTTTAAGTTTAAAAGAGCACTATTGAAACTCTATCCCTATTTTTTGGCCTTTTCCCCCTCCCCCTTAATTTAGGCTTTGCCCAGATTTCTTGTGCTAAGAGGTTGAGAGTTATTTCTGGTATTGGAGGGTATTCTCTGCAATAGCTTCCTTGGCTGTGGAAACAAGAGATATACTTACTGTACAATCCTTAACAGTAGGATAGGGAAAACAAATTGTAACATACATACCATACATCTCAGATGCCCTTACTCTGACCTCTTCTTTTCATCTTCCCATTGGCTATGAAGATCTGGATGCCACCACCGCAGGTCACTGTAGTGGTGCCTATATTGTTCACCAGTTCAGGGAATGTCTGTGGCATTACTAACTGCCCTGGTAAGACAGTGTCAGGCATCCAACTTATACTAGTGATCCACACAGGTGTGCCCAAGCAAACAGTTCTGGTATTCTCTATGTAGGAAGTACAGGAAGATTTCACTGTCTTGTGAGCCCCACCAAGGTATCCTGCATGAACAAGTGCCACTGAAAGCCATAACATAGTAGCACAACCAGTGGCAGAGTGTGGCATGGACCATGCCATTTTGATTATATTGCATAAAGGACTGGAAACTGTGAAATGTAGTAGACACACATGTGCATTAAATAATTATATAGAGATAGTCTTCTTTAGCACCTCTGTCGCTAGCAGGCTTAAACCATGAAGTGAAGGGAACCTCTTTTCTACATTAAGCCACTCATGTGTGCTTAATGCACCTTGCAGGTGCTCAGGGGGGTGAACTATGTCACGTAAGCCTGTACACAACGCTTTGCCTCTAGGTGCACTTTATAGAATGGGAAGTTCATTAATATTCATGACCAGAACCATTATTTGCATAATGACTGTGCTCAGAGGTCCTATAAACCCTATCAGTTGCTTAGAGGTTCATCACTCTCCAGAAGGGGATGTAGGACATTGATTACAGAACTGACTACACCTGTGAAATCTGATTTACAGTGAGAAAAACAGGAATATTAACTTCTTACAGTAAATGTAAGTTTTTCCTTACATTTCCTTTGCAGCAGTGGTAAACTAAAGTATTCCTTGTGTTAATAACATATGAAGGAATATCTGCAGTGAGTGTAAAATGTTTTTATCAAGAGTAAAGCACTGGGGGGGAGCACAGAGCTTGTGCACAACTACCTCACTGCTGCACCTGCTTTCTCATTATCATGGTGTGTAACAGTGTACACACTCAGAATATTGAAGCATGTGTGTCACAGTCATACTGCAGGCTCCATCAGATACATACAGGCAGCAAAGGCATGCCTTAAGTTGCCCAAATACATGACCCACTATGATGTGTGTTTGTGATAGGTCATAAGTTATCCATTGTCTGTCTGTGAATTTGAGAAAGCTATCCTCAGTCAGGGATTCAGTACATATTCAGCATCACCAATAAAATGCCTCTGGGAAACGTCAGCCCTCACAAACTGTTGATAAAGGTCATACATGTGTTATACGAGGGACGCATGGGAGCTGCCTGAGTGACCTGCAGACACATTGTAGATAATACCCTATGCATTAGAGACCACCTGGCAGTTGATGGAGTGATAACCTTTATAGTTTACATATCGTCTTAACAACTCAGCAGTTAGGGCCTTTATTTCAATGCATGTACAATCAATGGCCTCCAGAACCTCAGGGAAGTAGGATATAGTAGGACAACTCTACCCTCTTATCTATCTCCAATACTATCTCTGAATTAGACACACTAAAACAGAATTCCTTTATCTCTGTTGAAAAATGGTTCAGAAATAATCAACTAATCCTTAACTCGAAGAAAACTCAACTCCTTCTCATCCTACCTCAGACACTCTCTCACCTTATATCAAACTTTTCTCTTTCCTCCCTAGATGCCACCACTATCTCCCCTGCCTCAAACACCAAACTCCTTGGGGTAATAATTGATGACCAACTTAGAGTTGACTTGCACATACAACAGGCCATCAAAAAACCCACCAAAAACTTGGACTACTTTATAGGAACAAAATATTCCTCACTACTGCCACTAAACACACTCTTGCACAGGCATTTCTCTTACCTAGTCTTCTATATGCTTCCCTCCATCCTTACCAATATCCAAACTACCTCAATGCAGAAACTGGAACAAACATACAACAAAATTGCCAGATTTATTCTAAACCACCCACTCTAGTCGCATCACTGCCTCTCACTAAACAAACTTCCGTGGCTGGAATTTCCTCACCTTCTCCTACAATCGCAACTCCACACTATCTTTTCCATACTCAACAATCCCTCTGCCTGCCCTGCTCTCAGCTCCCGGGTTACTCTCTACTTCCCCCCCGGCCTCTCTGGAGTGCTGATCAGCATCTTCTCTCAGTTTATAATCCCAAAAGGAATATTAACAAACTACTTTACAAAAACTCTGTCTCACTAAATTGGAACAAACTCCCTCTCCATATTAGATCCAACCTTTCCTTTGCCTGTTTTAAAAAGGAGCATAAATCCCACCTACTAAACTTGAAATTATGCCCAGGGCCGGCCTTAGCTGAAATGGCGCCCTAGGCGAAGTAGTGTTCTGGCGCCCCTTAAGCCACACCCACACCACACTCATGAAACACCCCTATTTGAGCCACACCCACAGAGTCATTCCCCAAGAAAGCCACCCCAGTCATTTCCTTAAATTATTTCAATGCATAGGGGAAAAACAGATACATTGTAATGTAGTTAAACTGCAACTACCTTTGCATACGTATTTTCCACTTTAAATACCAGAGCCAGATCATTGTCAAATAGGGCCCTAGCACGGTAACAGACTACCCCCCCCCAGAGCAGCCACTCCAGCAGCAACACCCTCCCCCCAGAAGCAGCCCCCACCTCAGCCACTCCAATGTTCCATTACTTGGTTATTTCTCACCAGTTACCATGCATACTGTTCTCTTATTCGCTTCTACAGTGATTACAGATATTGAAATAAAATAGCACAAACAGACAGCCATTTGCTAAATAAACAATAGAGTCTCACAAAGAGAGACTTATACCATGAGCAGTAAACTTCTCTGCCCTTGAAACTCACATTCATTGAAATGGCATGAAAATCCACATTCATAGTAATGCATCTGGCTAGTGGAGAACTGAGTTTACCTTTGGGCTGTTTTCAAAACAGACTCCTTGCACACATTTTTAGGGCCATGCATACACGTACTTATTCTTGGATTCACTTTCCTGATTGTACTGAATTATATTCCTTGTATAATACAGTACCACTTGTTAGAGTATGTTTTAAATTTGTAGTTTTAAACATTTGTTTAATAAACAATGAAACAAAATGTATGAACCAATAACTACCCATTTCAAAAAATGTCAAAAATAAAAGGCCACTCAAGACTTCTGTCATTACAGTCCACCAATATTACTGCCCACACACACACACACACAACCCTCCCTTAGATAAAGCTGACAACAGTCCAAAATTCTTCTCTATCTACATGGAAATCTGCACAGAGAAGGGAATAGAGATCAGAAACTAACCACAGACCTTGGAGATGTGTAGCGGAAACCTTAACAACCATGCCATGATGTTATGTTGCTACAGTGAGAACCAAAGTCTAATCTACAATAACCTGAGGAATGCAAGTAATACACAACCATAAGAGTGAGACAGACAAAACGCACAGAATTCTGCACAATAATAAAAGAATCTGAAATAAATGCAAAAGGGGATTTAAAAAAGTCAACATCACTCCAGAAGAATGTTAAACACACCAGATCTCTCCTTGGTAATTAATGATACACCACACCTACTTGTGACATACTTACTACATTAAAACCACACTTTCAACACGTGCATAGAACAGGAAGTGCAAAAGTAACATGGAGTCAGCAGAACGTAAACTGAATGAGTTGGAAGTGTTCTTTCTATTTTCTAAGGCAATGGTTCTCAACCTCTCGCGGCCTGGTAAAATTGATGACATGGCCCAGCGTTTGAGGAAACACTGCCTTAGAATGCTTTCTTTTAATCTTAAATTATTACTACGGGTCAATGTCTTCCCAGTTTTCATACACAAATCAGCCTTCTCCAGTTCCTATAACTTATCAGTGAGACAAGCTTTGATTGCTTCCCCTGCCCAAAACTTTTAATACTCAAGGAAAAAGAATTTTAAATAAAATAACATACTGCAAACCAGACAGAAAACAAACAATGGCATATAAACAACACAAAAATCAATTTTCACAGAGAACAGTATTCTGGTAGAGGCAATTCAAAAGTTAGCTTTCTCAGGAAACACTCACACAAGCAATGAAGTTACACAGACAACTAATAGGTTCATAGGTTTATACTAGGCTATCTGCCCTAAGGCATTTATAAGCCTAGCTTTTTTCTTTCTTTTTTTTTTTTTTTGTGTGTAAAAGCACAGTTATAAAAAAATATACATTTCTTAGCCCAAAGTCAAAATGCTTAGCCTCAAAATTTTGTGCAAATGATTACATTACATTCTAAAATGCTATTCATAAAATAGCAAGCATATATTTTCAGTGCATCGAAAGTACATCTCTGTTCCTTTATTTGGTCCTATTGTACAACAACCCCCTCCTTAAAAAGTAGTCAATTTGCTGGTAATTACTTAAAATCTTCAGACTATATAATCCACATACCCTATTCAATTCTGAAATATAAAAAACTGCAAATGTCAAAGGCACACAGGTGTTTGAATTAAGGCAGCAGCAGAAGCAACAGAAAGCCCTCAAAAGTCTTGATAACACATTCTAGCTGGCCATTTATTTTTCTTAGCATAAAACTTTTGAGGCAGCGACACACCTGTTAGGTATGTTACAGAGCTGCGTGTGGCAATGCTCCCATCTTCACTAGGGTGATATCTCGGTTCCCCGAGCTCATCTACTTCCATCAAATCATTGTCAGACGTCCTAAAACCATGACCAGTTTTCCAGGTCTCTGAATAAGACTGGGCAACCTGCCGGGAGTTTAAACATCTAGCACTATGGGACATCAGGAAATATATTGGTTTCAATAACGGTACTGCTTACTTCACCAAAACAGAGAAAACAAATAGTAAATATACTTAAATAAGGCTAGGGAACAACAGATACTAACGACGTATACTAAAATAATAATTGTAATTTAAAATGAGTACCGATTGCAAATAAAAGTTTTTAACATAGTGTCCCTGTTTATAACCCCCACTACCTTCCAAAATACTTTCCCTCCTTCCCAAAGTCTCATGTTAACTCTACCGCTCTCCCACCCTTCCTCAACGGCACACAATCTGTACTACAGCACATCCAATCGCCATCGCGAATCGCCTAGCTCACTTACTAGCTAAGGGTGTACTTAAAAAGCAAACCAACATTGTGCACAGCAGCAGGGAGCAAAATAAGCTGAAAAATACACTAAATAGATATTCTGACAGTGGGCACAGTTCTTCATAACTGCGATGGCTCAAAACAAGTTACAGCAAGCAAGAACACTAGTACACACAGATGCACTCATACACACACACACACAAACAGAACGACTAATTTAGTTTACATACAAATACATACCCGCACACACTTTCTCTCGCATAAAGAAAAAAACGGCTTAACTTACACATAAACTCACACTTCCACTTACCTTGTTTTGAATCTGAACAGCCACACGCGCACGCATGATGACCTTAACCCCTCTCTTCACTGACGCATAAGCGTGATGGGCGGCAATTTTTTTTTTTTTAACTTGTTGAAGGCAACCTGATGCAAAGTGGGAGGGCGCTTCCCTTCGCCCTATGGTTTTGTTATTTTGCGATCTTCACGGCGCCCTGTCTCTAAGTGAAGGGCGCCGAGAAGATCGCAAAATGCCAAAGTACATTGTTAAAATAAATAAATAAATTCATAAAATTCCGCCCTTTACAAGGCCAGTTGTAAGGCGCCCTAGGCGGTCGCCTAGTTCGCCTATGCCTAAGGCCGGCCGTGATTATGCCGTTGCCTTGACCACACGTAGTCTTAGTCTGTCCTACTGTACAGCCTGTTGCATCTCCTAACTTTCTTTCTCTGTTAGTAACTTCTGCTTAAACTAACCTCCTAAACCCTCAGCTCTACTACTATAGCCCTACTATAACCCCATCCTTTCTCTCCCCCTCCCATTCTTCACACTATTTATCTTTTTTCCCCCACTTCCTATCAATGTCTGTACATTTCCTTCTTTTGAACAACAATTGTCTTTTTGTTTTTACTCTTATATGTAGTAAATTTAGACAACTGCTATCAGTGCAACCCTTAATGTTCATCATTTTTTCTTTTGTTTTTCTGTTTATAATTAATTTTGTATTTGCATTGTTATTTTTAATAGTTTTTGTCCTGTATGTTTATCTTTGCTTATGTTTGTTGGGGCTCTTTCCCCTTGGGTCTCCACTGAAAATGGGTTGCTTACTATCAAAGCAATGCAAATAGTTAATAACCTTTTCTTTTTTTACAATTATTTTGTATTGTGATTGTTATTTAATATTTGTACTGAAGCCCATCAGTTGATCTAACTGCTGCTTTTTACTGCGGCTATCTAAAAGATTGGGAGCTAAATTTATTTTTATTTATTTTTTATTTAATTTTATTTTTAAAAGCCTGGAACGGCCATTTAGAATCACACCAACCACGTGGAAGCTACTAAGTGCGAACTTATGCTCACTTGTTGATACCAATGCTTTTGGGAACTAGATTCTAGCCTGTAACAGCTACTTCATTACCCTCAGGGAGCTACTCTAAACATTTCCTTGCCCTGTAAAGTCTAGAAGCCATTGTTAAAGCCTATCTTAATAGCTCTCATGCTATCAGCTATAAAGATCATTATCTCTGCATTTTACTGTAACAGTTAAGGGTCTTATGGATTAGATACTTGGAAAATACTGTGATAACTAGTAGCATCCAGTGACTGCTCTGTTGCTAATCACTAAATATAACACTTTTATCATTATGACTGGAATGCTAGCCTAGTGAGCGAATGGTAACTGTAGAATGCTAAGACTACATTAATGGGAACTATTAGTGGGTAAAACACCTGAGCAGCTGTCCCTGTTAATTACTGCATATTTCTACAGAATTGTTTAATGGTGTACTATATGTTGTATTATGTAAGGTGCTGCCTCCTTTGGACCAATGCTTAGTGTAGATTCTGAGCCTGCCTGCTACCAGCCCTAACTCACACCTGGTAATTATATACTGATATCCTGCTATTTCTCAATGCATTTTTCTGATATATGGCTATCCAGTTATTCACATGCACTTATGTCTGTTTATATCTTAAAGCTAATGAGTGGTATGTTGTCCTACTGAGCCTACAGAAAATGACCTGCTAATTAATAATCTCTCAGAATTGCTAGCATTCATGTGATACTGGTAGCTTCTAGCAAAAATAAGTGAATGTACAAATGCTAACTGTTTTTATTATATTGCTATAACTACCTTACTTTGTGCTAACTTCTCGCTACTCACCACCACTATTGTCTCTCTCTCTCTCTCTCTCTACCACAAGTACCCTGCTCTTCATTGTGCTTTTCCAGCTAATAACCTCTGAGAACCTACCTACCTGGTGACAAAGGACCTGTCCAAAAAATGGTGATTTCATCTCTCAGCCTCTATTCCCTCTCAAGGAAGCAAGAAATTATGTTATCTATGTCCAGCCTGTAAAGCCCACTACCGTCCACTTTTGATTCAGGGGTTCTAAAGCACGATCCGAGCCTGGACAGCCAGCAGCCATTACCCCCCACCTATCTACCCTGTAACCAAAACACCTCCACCACCTCATAGTAACCCCTCTTACTAACATTCCCCCTTCCCTAATCTGACACTAGCTAACCCCCTTACTGAATTGCCTCTAATACTAGCTCTGTCCAGTAGGTGGCACCCCTATCCCATCCTTTATTCTCCTGCTTGTCTATCTGTTATTCTGCTTTTATTACTCTATATTTCCAATGTCCTAGACCTACTCTTAAACCTCATACTTTACCCTTTATTTTAACTGGCTACACCCTCCTGTTTTCTAATAGACTCCTTACTTATCTCTGCTCTTTCCCGCTTTAGACTTACCTAACTTATCTTTAGTAACCAGCTTTGCTGATTGTTTCTCCTCTAGCTGCTCCATTACCTGTCTCTGACTGTCTCTACCTGATCCGTTCACCCTAAGGGCTCACTCTGCTCCCCTACCCTACCCCCAATTCCCACCCACCCCAGTGCTGTTAGCCTTATACTTCTACAGCCACACCCCCTCCCCTTATCACCCTATCACTGACTACTTCTACTTAACAACCCCACCCCCAACCTCAACAATTCCTTAAGCAGTTTAATACATGCTAAGTCCACTTCCTAACCTCTCCACTCTACTTCATCCTGTATTGCTAACATTATACAGCTTTCTCTCCTACAGCCACCTTTATTTTAGTTTATTGTACACTTCTTCCCTCAACCTACTCTACCTCTTACAACACTCTCTCCTTCTCCCACCTTTATTTTAACATGTACTAGACTCCTTCCCTCAACTTACTCTACCGCCTTACCTTCACATCCTAATGGCCCTAACACACAAGTATATACACACAAACCTATTACTCTTAACTACTTTTCTAGCTATTCTTACTCTACCATACACACTAACCTTCTTTGAACACTTTTCTCTTCCTGAACAACACCACCCCTGCCAGCAAACTCTACCAGTTTCTCACATAAACTCCCTCAACCACATTAATATAACCTCCACTTCTATCTACATACTTCCAAAGTACCATAGATCTACCCATGTTACTTACTTCCATGACAAGAAAACCTTATACAACTGCTATAAAATCCTAAAGTTAATACAATATCCTCAACAACACCCCCTATTAGATGGTGATATTCATCCAAACCCCGGCCCCAATACAGGTGTTCCCAGTAACCCACACATGTTAACATCTCATGCTACCATTACCCCAAAAAGACCATCTAGTTCCCTCCTGATAGCTCACCTTAACATCCGTAGTGTTGACAATAAAATGACCCACCTACATGCACTCTTAGAAGTGCATGCATTTGATATTCTCTGTATTACAGAGGCAATGCTAAAGCCCTCGACTCAGGACCAGGAAATTACCCCTCTTGGATATAATATCCTGAGATGTGACCGCAAAACCAAAAAGAGTGGAGGTGTAGCCATTTTGTATAAATCAAAACTCCAAGTTTCACCCTTCAATGTGCTCCTACCCTCAAATACTAATGCAGAAACCCTTACTGCTAAACTTCAAATCAACAACTCCAAATCTATCTATCTAATTTGTTCCTATCTCCCCCTTGAAAACAATATCAATACTCTTGAAAACATACTTAGTTGCCTCTCTACCCACGTACCTCAGGAAACCATTGTGCTAGGTGACTTTAATATAGTCTGGGCAACCTGTAGCTCTCTTAATCCTATCAATCACATAAATCTTTACGGATTCTCACAAATAATAACCACACCTACTAGAATCCATAAACCAAGCAGCAAGGAAAGCACCCTAGACTGGATCCTTCTAAACAGCCATCTTGATACTTATAAACCAGGAACCCTTCCAGATGATATCAGTGACCATGCTCTAACCTATATTATTAAACAAAGAGTTCATAGCCCTTATACTAATATTTTTGAAACCTCCCGTTCTAATAAACACTTTCATACAGAGAGCTTCCAAAATGAACTGAAAGCATGTGACTGGTCTCCAGTGTATCATCTTCAACTTGATGAAACAGTGACCTACTTTAATACTAGATTCCTACAAATCCTAGATTATCATGCCCTCTATCGCTCTTCCTGAAAAAGTACCACAATTGCCCCTTGGCTCACAAAACAAACTAGGCAAAAGATCCTCCTTCTTCTTCTTCTTTTGGCTGCTCCCGTTAGGGGTTGCCACAGCAGATCAACTGTTTCAATTTCTTCCTGTCCTCTGCATCTTGCTGTATCACACCAATCACCTGCATGTCCTCTCTCACCACATCCATAAACCTTACCTTAGGCCTTCCTCTTTTCCTGTTACCGGGCAGCTTCATCCTTAGCATCTTTTTCCCAATATACTCTGCATCCCTCCTCAACACATGTCCAAACCAACGTAATCTTGCCTCTCTGGCTTTGTCTCCAAACCTTCCAACCTGGGCTGACCCTCTAAAATACTTATTCTTAATCCTGTCCATCCTCGTCACACCCAGTGCATATCTTAACATCTTCAACTCTGCCACGTCAAGCTCTGACTCCTGCCTTTTTGTCAATGCCACTGTCTCCAACCCATATAACATAGCTGGTCTCACTACCTTCTTGTAGACCTTCCCTTTCACTCTTACTGGTACTCATATGTCACAAATCACTCCTGACACTCTTCTCCACCCACTCCATCCTGCCTGTACTCTCTTCTTAACCTCTCTTCCACACTCACCATTACTCTGAACTGTTGATCCCAAGTACTTAAACTCATTCACCTTCGCCACCTCTACTCCCTGCATCCTCACCATTCCTCTATCCTCTCTCTCATTCACACACATATATACTGTCTTAGTCCTGCTGACCTTCATTCCTCTGCTCTCTTGAGAGCATATCTCCACCTCTCCAGGGTCTCCTCCACCTGTTCCTTACTCTCACTACAGATCACAATGTCATCTGCAAACATCATAATCCACGGGGACTCCTGTCTGATCTCCTAAGATCCTTCTAAGAAATAAAATTTGGTCCAAATGGAGAGCCTCTAAAAGTCCATCAGATCACCTTTACTTTAAACAGTTAAGAAATGCCACCAAAAAAGACATTCTGCAAGAAAAAAAAAACTATTACCTTCACCTCCAACAAACCCACCAACAAAAACCACAAAAGTTCTGGTCAGGCATCAACAAACTACTTCAGCCAGGGCACTCTAAAACTCCTGCCCCATCAGGATTCAACCATAATAACTCTAACCAAATTCCTGATGCCTTTAATAACTATTTTACTGAAGCCATTCAAACCCCAGCTAATACATTACCACCTATTACCACTTCCCCATTAAATACCACTAATAGTCCAGCTCCAACCTTTCATATGCAACCTGTACCTACATCCCTCATTTGCAACCTCCTTCAAAAACTCAAACCATGCACCCCTTCTGCAGACTGTCTTCCAGCTGAATACCTGAAAATTGCAGCTAAAGCCATTGCCTATCCCATTTCCATCCTTATAAATAGAACAATTTTAGAAAGCACAATCCCTTCCATATGGAAAGTCTCCAATATCATCCCTCTACATAAAGGTGGGACATCTACTGAGCTTTCCAACTTTCGGCCAATCACCTTACTCTCTCCAATAGCTAAAATAATGGAAAAATGCATCCACAGACAACTACTTGACCACCTTCTCCATAATAATTTACTTGCCAACTGTCAACACGGCTTTAGGCCATTCCATAGCACAACAACTGCCCTGCTATCCTTTTCTGACTGTATAAACAAAAATCGTAACAATAACTCTCTTTCCTCTGCACTATTTATTGACCTTTCAAAAGCCTTTGATATGGTTAACCATCACATGCTTATTGATGTACTAAAAGCCCAATCACTTGACCCACAAGCATTACGCTGGTTTAAATCTTATTTAGAAAACAGACAGCAAGCAGTGCTTTGGGATAATAATATTTCTACACCCCTCCCTGTGAACATTGGAGTATCACAAGGCTCTATTTTAGGCCTGCTTCTCTTTTTTAATATTTATTAATGATCTACATGCCAAAATTCCTCAAGCCACCTGCATACAATATGCAGATGACTCTACTTTAATATGTTCAGCCAAGTCCATAACCTCGCTCCAGACCCTCACCCAGACAGTATTTAACACTGTTGAAAATTGGTTCATGCAACACTGCCTCCTTCTGAACCCCATAAAAACAAATTTATTGCTGTTTGCTTCTACTCAAATGTCATCACAACTTCACTTCACAGTAACCTCTAACAATGGAACTAACATAACCCCTGACACTACAACTCATTTCCTGGGAATAACAATTGACAACAACCTTAGCTATGATGACCATATTAATAGTACTATAAAGTCTGTCAACAAAAAACTAGGCACTCTTTACAGAATTAAATCCTTCCTTACCCCTATAGCCAGAACCACTATTGCCCAGACCCACCTGATCTTTACTCTGTTCTATGCTTCTGCAATATATACCAATCTATCTAAAAACAACCTTACCAAACTTTCAACCAGTTACAATAACATAGCCCGATTTGCCACTGGCACCCCTTTTAGAATTCACCACTGTCACAACCTCAAACAACTGGGATGGTTAGAACTGCAGAACCAACTACTTTGTCAACAACTTATCACCCAAAAGATCCTTTACCACCCTAATAATACCCCAATCCTCACTAATCTGATTACCCCCTATAAAAATCTTGCAACACTACGCTCAGCTAATAAGCTTCTAGTTTCCACTATTAAATCCAACAACAAAGCTGGGGACTCACTTTTCACCAACACAGTGGGAAAAACCTGGAACCAGCTTCCTAGTGAACTTTCTACCCTTGCTTCCACACTGCTTTTTAAAAAAACATCTTAAAGAATATCTTAAAACTCACTGGCTTTGTCCCTGCTCTAACCCTGACTGATATCTCATTTCCCCTTCTTGCTCTCCAAATACTTCTCTATTCCACTGTTCTATGTTGCCTACCTGTAATAAAGTTTCCTTCTTAGTACTAAAAAAAAAAAAATTTGGGATTCTCCATATATTTTTTCTCTCTCAAATGTTGTTTGTTTGTTCACTGTATTTGATCTTGTCTTAAACCTACTAAAGAACTCTGTACAAGTTTATCTTACCTACAATTTAAACAATGTACTGTAACTCATTTTACTATTGGTATATATTGTATGCTTTGTCACTGCCGATGCTTGGAGCTTTTCTCCCCGGGCCTCTACTGAAAATGGACATATATCCAGTTAGACTAGCCTGGTCAACAAATGTAAAATAAATAAATAAATAATTAAAATTGTATATTGTCACTTTATCTTTACTTATGTTTGCTGGGGCTTTTCCCCTTGGGTCTCCACTGAAAATGGGTTTGTTTGCAAACTCAGTTGGACTAACCCAGTTAACAAACATGAAAGAAAGAAATAAATAAATCATAGACATTTTCCATGTTGTTACCTTTCTTCTTTATGATGCATGGAAACTGCATATGCTTCCCTCACATGCTGTAGCATGGCATTGAGAAACTGATGGAGTATGCTCGAGGCAGATACCTGGAATAACCCCACCGTGTCCCACGTTGGTCACTGAAAGGTCCCTACAGCTAGTATAGGTAAAGCCTCACACACATATACCTTAGCTTCTACTGGGACAGATATTCCATGACTCCCACAAGCTTGCAGATATATGTCTACCAGTTCCTGCATGGTGCCCATATCCACATGGTACCAGGTGACAATGTGAGTGTCATGACATCCATGAAATGTTGATCAATTTCAGATGACATGGCACCACTCAGGGTGACAACATGCTTCACCATGGCTACAAATAGCAATTAATGTATAGTGTATATACAGGTACATTTTCAATACAGCTGCTCTAACTTCTAACATGTCTAAATCTTTTGGGTTTCTAATACCATGATGGAAATGGACCCCACTCCTAAGTCAAGGTATAATTAAAGTTCATGAAATTAGTATTGTTTCAATCTCTGATGTTAGCCAGAAGTGCTCTTTGCAGCACCCCCAATGTGCCCAGTAAAATTCCTTCTGCAATTCATACAGAGTTACATTTATCGGTAAAATATCTAAGTATGATTGTAAATTTTTTTTTATAAGACCCATTGCTCCTGCTACTGTTGGAACTATCTGGGTATTCTCCTTCCACACTGCTCTCATTTCTGCCTGCAGATCCTGGTATTTTATGACTTTGTGTCTCTCTGTACATAACACACTTTAGTCACTGGATGTAGCAATTTCAATGATCAATGCTACTTTTGTCTTCTTTTCATGGACTACTGTATCTGGTTTTCTTGGATCTATTTTTGAACTGTTGGTAACGGGTTATCCCATGTGACATAAACTTCATCATTTTCTATAATGCTTTGTGTCTTATAATTTCAGTGCTTTTCAGCTATTTCAATATTATAATGTTTGCGCAATCCGTAGTGCAACAGTCTTGCCATGTTACTATGGCTTTCAGTATACAGTCCTTCTGCCATTAGTGTATCACAACCAGCAACAAGATGTGTGAATGTTTCCAGTTATGTTTCACAAAACCTACATATGTCTGTTTCTCCCACATGTTCAATGGAGTTTGTAAACCAACCTGTATGTAGTCCACTATCTTGGGCTGCCAATATTAGCCTTTCATCTTTTTGTTTAAATTCACCTTTCCTTAACCATTCCTGCATTTGTTCCTGATCAACATGAGGTTGTTCCAAGAGTTTTCTGTACTTGCAACTACATTTATACATTTTCCACATTTCTTGCCTTCTCATCTGATCCTTCATCTTATATTCTTTCGTTTTTTGGCACTTTCAGTTGCTGCCTGGTTTTTATCTACTTCTGATCTGATTTCCATTCCCTCTTGATACTAATAAACTTTTGCTAAACTAAGCAGGGAAGTCATAAGAGACAGTTTCATGTTTCAAAACTTTCACTATGTTTGGGTCTTGTAAGGTCAGCAGTTATGTATATAGTCCTACGATTGCAGATCTGTACATGTAATCCGTTTCGAGGAGGCCCATACCTCCTTCAGAATGGGGAATATATAATCTTGGTATACATTCATTTTTATAAATTATTTGATGAGCATGAAGCATCCTTCTTGTTTTCCTGTCCAACCTATGCAACACCTTTTGGGTCAAGTTAATCACTCCAAAACTGTAAGTTAGGACAGGAAGAGCAGATTGGTTTATAGCCTAAATTTTGTTCCTAGATGTCAATGCTGTTTTCAGGATTAATTTAAGTCTTCTAAGGTATCCCTTACTAAGTTTTATTCACATTTGCTCATGTTTTATTGTTGATCCTTCATCAAAAGGTTGCTTTTGCACATTTATCAAGAACAAATGACATTCTTATATCATCTGAAAATGTTTTGACCACTTGCAGTTGTGTTTTCAGTTCTTCATCTGATGAACTATACAGTTTTAAATCATCCACAAAAGGAAGATAAGAAGTCTTTATACTTTGTTGTTTTCTGGGAGCCAAATTATTGTCATGACCTAATCTGTTAAGTAGACAGCTTAATGGTTTAAGGGCAAGACAAAAGAGTAGCGGTGATAAAGAGTCACCCTGGAATATCTGCTTTGAATTTTTATCTCTGCAATAATAATTTGCCATTTATCAGGGCTTAACTGCAAAGTGGTTTCCCACTGTTTCATGGCCGCTATAATGTAATCGATCAGTGTAGGGTGTATCTTATACATTTTTAAGCACTCTTTTATCCATGACTATGGGATACTGTCAAATGCTTTTTTGTAGTCAATCCATGCCATAATTAGATTCTTCCCCTTTTTACAGTTCTCCATTATGACTTTATTTAGCAACAAATGATCCTTTGTTCCGTATGAATTTCTTTTATTACCTTTTTGTTCTATTGCCATGATTGAGTTTTCATCTAAGTGACTTTTAACTCTGTTGGCATCAGTTACAGTGTATAGTTTATACATTGTTGAAAGGCCTATAGTTTTTAGGATAGCTTGCATGTTCGCTCTTAAGTAGGAGCATTGTTTTTCCTGTTGTTAACCAGGTTGGTGGCTGTTTGGAGTGTGCATATAAATAGTTCTTACTCATGGCTAAATCTTCATGTAAACATGTTAATACTTTTAGCCAGAAGTTAGGTACTGCATCTGGGCCTGGGGTTTTCCAATTAGGATATTTTCTTAACTTTGTTTCAATCTCTCTGGCTGTTACTTCATCCCATTTCATATCCTGTACATTTGAACATCTTATTCTTTCTTTTACTTCTTTTATCCATTTAGCATCTTTGTTATGTTCCACAGGATCTTCATAGATATTTTTCCAAAGGGTATGTATTTCTTCTTTTCCTGGTGGTGTTTCAGTTCCTTTTGCCTTGTTTGCCAATTATCTAAAACATTTTTGAGTCATCAGTAAATTGCTTATTTTGTGCTTTTCCTTTATATTTATCTGCATATCTTTCATACCTCTCAATTGTACAGATTTTCACAGAATGTCCAGATTTTTGCCTCATATTGTTAGTGTGTTCCTCCTAAAATCTGTACTTTTCTGGCAAATAGCTGAGGACTGAAGTCATTAAATAATGACAAACATTTGAGTTTAAGACTCCACATCCTTCAGAAAATTCATGCTAATGCAAAACCTATTATTCTATCAATTTTCTAAGTTTGTAAGAGCAATATTTAAAATATGTCCCTATTTGTCTCCTCATCATTTTAGGCTTTGTCCAGATTTTTTGCTCTAAGAGGTTGAGAAGTATATTTTTCGTTTATTATTTGCACTAGGTCATGATAGATCCTTATCTGTTCTGATACTGCTTATTGCTTTTATCACTTCTAGCTTTCTGAGTAATTTTGTTGCTCTTTTCCCCTCTTCTATACTCTTCTAACAGTAACACATGTTGTCTTAATTGCTTTATAGTTTTTGCTATTTGATACTTCCATAACGGCATTTGATTTCTCCCCTTCCTTTCCCTTACTGCTATGTGTTTTTATGATAAGACTTAATCTGTTATTAATTTAGCTGCACAGTAATATATCCTGTTTACTTCTGTTATATTGTGTGAATCACTATGAACAGTCTTAATTAGTGTGTTCATTTGTTTTATAAAAGTATAACTTTTGGGGGTTTATTGACTTTCTGTATTCTATTTTTTTTCATCAATCTTAATATATCCATCTCTATTAAATAAAGAAACTATTCTCTTAGATCATTTTCCTCTAAACTGAAGGCACATTCTTTGTCCTCCATTTCCTGCTGGCATTTTATAGAAATTTCCACAGCATCTTCCTGTGCCATATTCTCTTCAGTTTCTTCCTGTGTCACCCATTGCTCTTTCATATGGGAACTAACTAGCCTATCACTCCACAACATTGACCGTGTCAGAGTTGCCACAGTTTCCTGTTCATTCCCTTACTGTGCAACTCCAGCTGAACGTCTGTTTTGGTTTCCTATGGAAGGCTCCAAAGTATCTTCATATGGCAGCTCATCAGATGTTTCTTGCTCCACTGGTTTCTCCTTAATTTGGGGATCTATTGCTCTAGCCTGCTGTTATGTTTTCAAAGTTAGATTTCTACATTAAATCCTTCACTTCACAGGTAATCCATAACCTCATTTCCTATTTCTTTAACTTCTCCATTGCTAATCCTCTCTGCTACTTTTCCTTTTTGTTTTCTTATTTTTTGTATTGTAAAATTTTCCATATCTGGATGTCTTTACCTGTGTTTCTCTTCAAATGGTGCTGCTCTATTAATTCGTTTTGTGTTTTCCTTTGCATAAATATTGCACCACATTAAATATCTTTCGCTTTCCCATGTCCATATTTCTTCTTGAGATGTCTTCTGCTCCCCTTGTTTCTCCTTACCCGGAGGACTTGTTCCATCATGCTGTGATATAGCCTGTGTTAGACTCTCTACACTAAACCCTTCAGTTCACAGGTATTCCATAACTTTAACTACTATTTTTTTTAACTAATCTTCTGTTCTACATTCCCTCATTGTGAGCTTATTTTTTGTATTGTGACATTTTCCATATCTGGATGCCTTTGCCTGTATTTCCCTTTGAATATCTTTGGGGATGCCTTTTTCTATTGATTAATTTGGCTTTCTCCTTTGCATAAATATTAAACCATATCAGATCTCTATTTCTTTCTCATGTCCATATTTCTTTTTTATACCTTTCAAAAATCTCTAGATTTTGTTCTTTGCATTTTCACAGTTTCTCTGTTGCTTCTTTTTCCAGATGCCAAGGTTTCTTGGTCTATATAATGTTTTTCAAAAATCTGTTATATTAATGAACACAAATTTTTATTTGAAGCTTCTGACAGTTTTTCTTGTGCAAGTATTTTTCTTTCCGCTATTTTCTCCCTTAATCTTGTGGTATATCTTATATCTGGAAATCCTAGTCTTCTTGCATAATAGTAACAATACATAATTTCTTTCTCATCTTCAATAGTCCACTCTATCATCTTTATGCCTCTTTTATGGCCTATCAATTTTTGTGAATTTTGTGGACTACTACTTCCTTCTACAACAGGGGCGTTATCCTCCCCTGGGCCTGGCCTAGCACCATTGTAGGAATGTTTCTGTGTCTTAAGTATTCTACAGTGTCATATTTTCCACTCCTGGCTCCAGTGTGCCTACCAGGATTAGGTACTCTTTTATCCTGGGTCATGTGCACCCAACAATCTTTTTTATCTTTTAACCTACTTCTGTCCATGATATATGCTATACAAAATACAGTCTATATATCAGTTTCATCTTGGTGAGATTTTGTGAAAAACGAGGCCCACCTTGTGAAGGTACTCACCAAGACTTCAGGATGAATTCAGTTCTAGCAATACTACTCTCCTTTGCTTGCTGATTTATCATCTCTCCATTCAGACCCCTGTAGGTACACTGAGATTTCCCTGCAGTCATTAACCCTGATGACGGTACATCATGTCACACGCTTTACATTTTTGAATCACTCCGCCATCTTGTTTTCCCTTAGTTGAATACACAGAGCCACTTTTTAAAATACTATTGCTCTTTACCATGTCATTCTACTTCCATTAGCAGATACTGTGAGCAGCTATGCTGCTCAGCCTCCTGCACTTGTAGGCAGTGCATATCTGAATCGCACACACTTTATACTTGGCTGTTATCACGCATAAGTGCTTACTGCAATGGGGTAAATGTTTCTGAATGCCAGTGTAGGTTTATCTTCAGGCTGCTTTATTGCTACTCTTCAGATATTAGTAGGTAGTTTGTAATGAGATGGCAGATTCAAGGAGAAAACTTCCAACATGGCAATCAGGCACAATTACAAGTAGTAATGTAACATACCATCATAAGATAAATGCAATAATGTGGAACACAACCAAGGACAGGTAATATCAAAGATAGACATTTAAAACAGCACAGAAATACCCTGGTATCATAGCTTGTAACTTCTTTGCTAAAGAATTCTGGACACCGCCAAAAATAATGGGGGAACAAAGATCAACAATCTGGGATCATTTTTAAATATTACTCTAATGCATTTAACGAATTAATACAATGAGAGGTTTTGCATCAATATGGGTTTTTTGAACAATAAGTACAACAATCTAATGTCTGACATTAGTGACTGACTGACTATAAACCTTAGTGAAAAAATTTTTATGAGGGACAGGGCAAAATATGAAGCAAGATCATGGATGTTCTGAAAAATCAGGGACAGTTCTGAGGCATGCCCAGGGTATGTATATAAGAGTTAAATGGTTTATTATCAAAAAGAAAGCCTGGCTCTGTGGCATAGAGGCCAAAGTCCTAATTGGGATCTAAGTGACTAGGGCTTTATTAGGAGGGGGAGAAATGAAAGGACATGGCCAGCCTGCCTCTCCTGGAGGTGGGTGGGAATGGCTTGTATGAACTCAGACAGAACAGCCTGGGGGGAGGGGGGGACATATTTTGCAGAAGTGAAAGGACATCTGCTATGGACAGCTCATTATATGCTTCTCCTTAACCCTTAGCTGTGTGCACATTATTTAGGGTCAGGGAGAAAAACAACCAATTTGAACCACCCCTGATCTCTGTCTAGATGATCACCTCTCATGTTGAATGGCCTTGAAGCCCTCACTAAAGCTACAAGGCCAAGTTGTAAACAAATATGAAAACATTTTTTTAAATGGCTATCCACACTGCTGATAGTCTCACTTACTTCATGTGTTTCTGAATACAAAACCTGTTCTCAAATTAATAGTTCTGTGACATCTGAGCAGCAACTATTATTTGCCATGGTCTGTTCTGTATAAATTCATACATGTAACTTGAATTTGCTTTCTCTGTTTCTGAATTATACTATTCTTACTCCACATAGTGTTTTTGTTACTGTTCTGTTAGTGAACACTTGCAAAGTATGTGTAAAATGGTTGGGATTCATGTAGAATCCCAAATCCCACAGCACAGGACTGCACTGTTAAGAGTCCTGTTGTGAACTGTAGCAGCACCTAATATAGCTTGATTAATTTAAAAATCCACTATGGCTTGCCCCATGGAGTACTGTGCCATAGTATTATTCCTAGCACCTCACATCCAGTCCGCAGATCTACATCACCAGTTGTCAGGTTATACTCAATGTGCTAAAGACAACTGCATTTGCAGCTCCATTTGCATATCAGTGGCTCTCCATGGTGCTGTATGCCTAAGCTAGTACAGCACAAGCTGTAAGGACATTGAAAAACACCTGAAATTGTAGCTGTGGTTCGTGGCGGAGTGTTTGTACTGTTTAGTGACTGCAGTTATGATGGTCAGCCCCAAAAAACTGCACTTTCATTAGGAAGCTGTTATATATAGATTTTGTTTTGTGCTTATTGTTATTTAAGTCACTGTGGCATGCCTCTCAACTGTCCAGATTTTTGCCAAATGTCCAGATTTTTGGTCTGTTCCTCATAAAATTTGTTTTCTGGTATTAAATAATGACAGACATTTTGGGTTTCAGACTTCACATCCTTCAAAAAATGCATGGCAATGCAAAACCTCTTATTCTAGAAACTTTATAAGTTTATAAAATCAATATTTGACATTTATCCCTATTTTTGGGTCTTTGTCCCCACATGATTTTAGGCTTTGTTCAGATTTCTTGTGCCAAGAAGTTGAGAGGTAGGGACTTGAGAAGTATGCCCTGTGGAGTGTGTGTCATGTGTGAAAATAAAGATGTGGGATGTGATTGGCTGGCTGCATCTGCTCTTGGGTATGTCTTTGCTGCTTAATTGTATCTCACTTTATCCTGATGTGAGTAAAGTGATCTGCTCTTACCTCTATGCATAGTACTGAATGCATGTATTACATGGCAGACATAATGGTTACATCACAGACACTATGAATAATACTGCTAATGGTGGAGAGTAGTGTGAGGTCACACTTCAGCATCCATATTTTGTAATTATACTGGGTTTTCATTAAGTTGTGCTGTTCCTTTTCTTTGTTCTTATGTAGTCTTTTAGCACACAGAAAAACAACTGGTGTCAGGGCCATGGATTAAAACTAAATGCCAATAAATGCATAAGAGTATCCTTTGGATAGTTATCCATCCCTGGTAACTATCATTTTGGCAACACACACCTTAGAGTTGACCCAGTAGTCAGGGACTTAGGGACACACACAGATAGTAATCTAGCCTTTGACCATAATGTGTCTACAGTGGTGAGGGAATCATTCTATGTTGCGCAAGTTGTAAACAAAGGTATGGCATCTAAGTCCAAGGAAGTCATTGTTCCTCTGTATTTGGCATTCATCAGACCTATCATTGAGTACAATGTCCCCTTTGGTATGTACCAGGCATATCCAACAATTGGAATGTCCACAGAGGTTCCTCACTAAAAGAATACAGGGCATAAGTAAAATGTCCTATGCAGACTGCCTCAAGGCCCTATCCCTATAATCTGTCTGCTACAAGCTTTTGAGGGGAGACCTATGCCTGGCATACAGGGCATTGTCAGACCCCACTCTGATGGACATCCTGCATATCCACAAAACAAACAGCACCAGAATTACCCATTCTAAAGACTTAAACTTTGACTGTGATATCAATAAGAACTGCTGGAGAGATACGTATGTATCCCAGAGACTACCACGTCTTGGACAATTGGATGGGAAATCAGAAATTCATCCCTGGTTTGGCATCTATGTCTCTAACTGACAAAGGTAACCTGTAAATGGTTCATCTCCCAGTCCCATGCTTACACTTATCAAGGGTATCATAACTTGTCAGAGATTTGGGATGCATGGCTAGTCTTAAAAAGGCCCTTGTGGTCATTAACCTAGTAAACACCTAAGAACCTATGAACCATATTCACAGGCTGCAATGCATTTGAAGACACATAGCTTGCAGCAGAATCAAGCACATGGTTATTTGCATTTTATTAGCTGAAGAATACTACTGATGTCGTGTTTGGCACACACATAGCTTAACAATTACATTAATTACATGATAAATTACTATTCAGCATAACTTCCATCATACCCCACTGAATACATGTTAAAACACCTTGGCATCAACTCCCTAATCTAGCTCAATATTTTCCCTGTACAGTATTGGACATGTATGATGTTAAGACATATCTAGTATGGCAGTGTTACTGGGAGCCATATGTATGTATACCTTGTTGCTTTTCTGTGATCTGTCCAGGATCCATGAGGCACTCTCTCATTTTCTGCGTGCATGCCAATGGATACAATACAACTTTACAGCCAGCCTATGCATGCCACTTTGCACTGTATAACACTTGTGTGAGAAAAGACTGCTGTACCATATACATTACAGTACAGACTGCTAGTCCCAAACAATTGTCTAAAGATATAACACAGCTGCCATACATTAAAAGCCTTGATGTGGAACATGGCAGATAGCCCAGGATACCTTAAAGTAGCAGTGTGCTGCTACATGCAGCCATTTATGGCCACACATAAGCAAATGTACAAAGATTTGACTCCTGTCTTAGGGAAGGAGCACAGGGAATACTTGCCTCTTAGTTGTTTGAATTTCACTTCATTTATGTCTGTTGCTTTCTTGCTCACAACCCACTGACTCATTTGAGGCTCTAACAAAAATGCCTGATGATTCTACCTTAAATTCACAGAATTGTGATCAGATGATCACAGATGTACATCTGCCCCATAAGCATTTTATAAAGGGAGAGTGGGCAAGCCTCTTGACCACCTTTCTGCTTACCATAGTCACTTCCAAGATTGCCATTAGTCAGAGAAAAGACAGATATTTGGGTTTTTTGCACAAAAAGTCAAATATTTAATCTTTCTTTGTGAATTTGGGGAAAGGTACCCTTTTCAAAATGCAGTGCTCAGAGTAGTATCATTCAAGCATTTGTATTTCAGTTGAGCAAGCAACTTCTCTCCTTCGATATCCTTGTCTCCTAAATTCCCTCTCTGTCCCATTCTCCATACAAACACCTTGGTTGTTCATTCTGCGGTACACTCCAATGTATCAGCTTCTCTTGCCTGTGCTGTCCTGCCCAGTACCCTAGGTACATCCATTTTCTACCTCTTCATTGGTATATTTTATCCACGTTTCCATTTGCATTTTATTCTATAAATACATTCTGCAGTTAAACTATTTTGTCTAACTTCTGAACTCATGTTTCATTGCCTGTGTGTTTGTATGCTACAACCACAGGACGCAAAACTGCTGTTTATTATGTGGCAATATTGTGGTTCAGACTTCTGTCCTGTCCATTTTAATTTTTCCAATATCCAGGCTGTGTACATCCTCCTGTATAAGTTTTCACAAACAGCAGATCTACTGAGATTTGAGATGCCGCTGTATTCATGCCCAGAGCAGACAGCTTTCCTTACACTGTTCTTCTTTTGTTGTTAGACATGCTGATGTTTTGTAAAGCATACGTCATTCTGTACACATTGTTTTAATGACCCTGTGGGTAAGCTGGTACTGTAATGTGCCCCTTTGTCACTGGTGTGGTCCTCCTCTGCTTGCACCACCTTTATAACATTGCATTTACCTGGCACAGGTCTCTAATAGATAGAAACATCTGCATGTTGTTAAACACTTCCATAACATCTGCCTGCCAAGCATGGTGTTTGTCCTTTGCATGTATGTTGTGATCATGAATACCACTGTATCACCTGACAAGGTCTCATGTGTGCTTTTGGTAGTACCACTGAATTGTAAGTTTCATTTCTACAGAATACTCCTACCATAATCCAGCTAAGGTGATACATATGCACTGTTAATGGCTACTCGGTGTCCCAGTCTCATCTGTACTGCTGCAGTATAAAGGATACTGTGTGACTATCATACACGTTCACCTTATCATGTCTGACTGGTTTAACTTCATTCTCATTAGCACTGCTGTCCAAATCAGCACACCTCGTGGATGCTACAGCAGTTGTTTCTTATTGTTACTATGTTGCACCATGCCTTTGTGTTCTTGCTGTTAGCAGTGCTCTGTCAAAAGCAATTTGGCCAATTCAGAGCATATACAGTTTCAAAATGTTACCAGATGAGCATATGACCTATCTGAAGACTGAAGGTTAATAAATAGGTCAAAAAGACTTTTGCTTGTAACTTGTGAAATTTACATATATGTAGCCTGTGACAGCACTTGCTATGCTATAAATTTACTTGTGGATATCAGCCCCCTATATTTTTATTTTGTGATACTGCAACTATACCACTCAGGCAGCTTCTGTGTAATCAAACAGTGAATAGTACAGAAATGGGGAATGCAAATGTTTTGTAACAAAAGCAAAAGTTTAGAGGTACCACAACTATTTTCAAAAATTGAAAAGTGCACTGCAGTCAATGTGGAAAAGTAAAGACTGTTTTACCTGGGTGGTCTTGAATGTGTGCTCAGACAGAAACTATTTATCCATGTCTGACCGGACTTGCTTAATTTCTTAAAATGTTAAATGAAAATTAAAAATTGTAAGCAGCATGTTATTTCTTTCACTAAATGGGAAAAATGTGCTGGCTATTTCGTAAATGTTATATGACAAATCTAAGTATTCAACCCTGATACAAAACTGTATCTTGCTTTATGACATAATGATGGTGAAATAAGAATATGGCCAGTTGTATAAATGGGTAATATTACTATATTTTATAAACACTGCATTTTGCAGCAGACAGACTCCTCTTTAAATAAGTAACTAAAAAAAATTACTTGCTGCTTTCTCATTGTCTTTTGATGTGTTCCAGTGCAGACATTTAGATGGAGTAAATCATTAAACTGTGAAATAAATTGATCGGAAAGTGAAACTGACAGGCTTAAGTTCATATCTTTTCATCTGAAAGTACACTTTCACTATTTAATATGTTTTTCTAATTTTACTTAAAAAAAACTGTAATGTATATGTGTTTATGTCTTAAGTGATAATTAAATAAAGGTGTTTAAAAAAACAGCGTAAGGTATTCCCTATGACCTATTGAATCTTTAATAATATACTGCAGTAATTACTTCTTTCACATACAACTCACGGGTGTGTTTTGGAAAAAGAAAACGAGGCGTTACTCAGGCAGAGGCTTGCATCGTGGTTAGCAGAGGTCATCTGACTTTGCACAGTACCTTAGCAAGGCACCGGGTTAAACAGGAGATGTCAAAGGATGATTTTGAGTAGGGAATATACAGCTATTTGAAAAATTCTATCCCTTCATTACTGTCTTATAAAATCATTATTTAACCTTGTCTCATTACAGAATTCACTTTGTTTAGTTTGCACATAGAGATTTTGCCAAGTTTCACCAATCTGTTCCTACAAGCATCCCTAAAAGTGGCATTTTGTTATAATCACAAAGTAGAGATCAGAGTTTTTCAAACAAAGGGTTGTCTAACCCTTATTTGCTAGCCCCACATTTTCTATAAATCACTTATGTCATAATGACAAACTTGGGTCCAGAACAGAAAATAAGGTGCTCTATAATCCTAATTTGCTAACGCTACATTTTCTTTACGTCACTTTCATCATAATGACAAAATGGGGGTCAGAATACAAAATAAGAGCTTCTGTCACCTTCATATGCTGTCCTTATATGTTCTGTAAGCCCTTGGTTAACAACCTAGTTATCAGATGGAAAGGCTGTGACTGGCACTATTAGTTGTGTACTGATGATAACTGAAAACAGTTGAAGTGGGCACCTATCATACATAGTTCTGATGCTGAGTAAGCAGTCTAAGCAGATAACATACCAAAATGGATGGCATGTGGCTGCACATTTTACAGACTGCACATACGGGAAAATTTACTGTCATCTTGAAGGATATGTTACATTTCCCCTTGCTAAACTGCTGTTGTCACCTGGAACATGTACACAACAAGAATGATCTGCAGTTTTTGACTTCAGATTGGGAATATTCTAAAGATGCTAAATATAAAATATTGTACAAGAAATATGAGGAATACATTATTATACTGAGATTTAGGGATGCTTTCACGTTCATTCAATGTATATGAGTCAGTATTTTGAAAAGATACCATTCAAGGGTCATGCATCAGTCAAGGAATACTCATTTCAAAATCAGATTTACGTGTATTTCCTACTGAAACTGAAGAAATCTGATAGCATATTGTTTTCATTGGTTGAAACTAAAGTTCTTTATTTTTATATTGCAGTTTATTTTATCTGTTCTGCTGGCTCTGTGGCCTAGAGGGACTAAGCCTTGACCACAACCCAGACAACTTGGGTTAGGTTAGTGGCCCAAATACAGGAAGAGTCAGACAAGGAGGGAGAGGAATAACAAGGCATTACCTGCTTGCATCTCCGAGGTGTATGTGTACTGTCATACATTCCTGTTGGAGACAGGAGACATGACAGCAGAACCTGCTTACAAGGGGGGTGGGGGCTAGGGCACCTGGTAGTTGCAACAGTTGCAAAAGTGAGTGACATTCTTCACACTGCTCACTGTATGGCCACCATTTCAGTGCTGTGGAGCATGACCAGAGGAGGAATGTCAAGGATTTAAAGATATATTACCAATGGCTGCCAGGTTAACTACTACACTGTTGAGAATCTGCTGCAGAATGGCAGATCTGCAGCTGGCTAGGTAGCCAAAAAGTGACTTGAAATGTGTTCTGAGTGCCATTTTAAAAATACTTCTGCCAGATTACATCCCAAGGGCAAAGTCTGAGCGTTTAAACACACAGACCACGAGGGAGTAAATCCTAGATCACTCCCACGACTAACAGATATTGCAGCTGCTATGCCCATGATGAAACATTTATTGTTTAAATGTTGACTGGTATTAGTTTTGTAATGTCCAAGTACTAAGCATCCATAATTGTATTGTTTTAATATTTGAACATCATGACACTGAAGACAAAGAAAAGGAAAGGTAGCTCACTGTGTATACAGTCACATCATGTTAACTATTATTTATGGTCAATAAGTTACCAGTTAGCCACCTGGAAGTATCTTCCTTTTTTTTTCTCCTTTTTGAAAGTATTTTAATTCCATTCCCCTTTGACTCAGTCAGTGTTGTAAATGACATTCAGTCACTTTTTACATCTATAGTTTGAACCTGAGGATTTAATTTTGCATAATGAGTGATGTAATCCTGATCTTGTCAATGACCTGCTTCTTGAATTTGATGTGAAAGTTGTAGAGAACTAAAAGCTCTTTTTGTGTGTTTGCTGTTCAGATAAATCAACTAGATGTTATGCAAGCCATCCAATGGCTAACCTATCCTAGAAATTTTGCAGAATTAAACTACTGGGTCATTTGCTGTTTATGAGCCACTCATTGGTTAAATGGGACTGTATAACTCCCAGCGTGGTATAATAACCATTTGGTCTGTGAATATATGTTTGTGTTTGTGTGAAGTATTCTGTAATGTAGTTGCTCTTCACACACACACACACACACACACAAACACACACACACACACACACACACACACACACACACACACACACACACACACACACACACACACACACACACACACACACACACACATATGTACAGATACTAAAACACTTTAACCTCCATTATCAAGGGATCGTACAATCTAAAAGGCTTGAAGTAGCTTTACAGTAACAACGATACTAACCCAGTAACAAATATGTCACACCACCTCCATGTGCTAGTTTCTAATCAGTGTACAAGCACATCCCTTGTACTTTTTTCATTTTGCCACCATTTATCTTAAATATGTCATCCTGTATATCTTATGTATGTAGAATGTGGACACATAAATAGTGAGTTTACTCTTGAAGAAGAAAACACTGCAGCATTAGAAGTCCAGGATGATACCTTATAAAGGGATCTCCTGTACTTGAAGAAGCAGAGTACAAAGGATTAGTCCAGATAAAATCACTTAAGTTGCAGATCCAGGAGACTCTCTCTGATATCCTACATGTCTGAAGAATAAAGATGCCTTGTTCTAGCTTCAAGCAGTTTATTCAGTTAAATAGGTAGATGGACGAGTGTTTTTGTTCTGCTCTCTAGGTGGGATATCAGACCTGACTCGAGCTCTCTAGACTACCTTTGTTTTCTATACTGAAAGAAGGGCTAATGTGCTGCACCTAACAAGCTAAGCAATGAAGCCAGAGTAATACCCTGTCAGATAAAAACACAGATAGCTCTAGAAGGGGGCTGCTAACAGCCACTGATTTAGATAAGGAAACATCAAGACGTTTATTTACTGGAGGACAGCCACAGATAACAAAACCCTTGGATATTCATTCTATCAACTTCAACAATGTAAGTTTTAAAGGAAGACAGATCTTAGAAACCTCATTTCTTCCTGGAAGATCTGAATGTACCAGGAGACATCCATCATGTCTACTGCGCATATCTATCCCTTTGCAGCAGGAGAAGAACCATTCCAAAGCTGATATATTATCTGTCTGAACCAAATGTGGTAAACATCAAAACTGATTATGTCTCAACTTTTCTTGTAATGAAGCAGGAGATCAGAATAAAATCCTAGCTCCTCTGTCACTGGAACAGGCTCAGCTGTTTCTTTGTGGGACATCAGGTAGGCCTGTTTCAACAGCTATGAAGAAACAACATGGTCCTTCAGTAGAGGCTGGATGAAAAACTTCTCAACAACTCTAGGAAGTGTTCAATCTTTTTTTTTTTGATTTCTCACATACTGGTAAATAATTGGGTCTACTTCAAAACATTGACATTTTTTAACATTGAACTTCAAAACATTGAGACCTTAATATCAAAAACCCAAAACAACAAAAACTCAGAACAGTGAAAGTGTGCATCATAACATAGAAAACTACAATGCACATGTAAATAACATCCCCTCCACCTACAGCAAAACCAAAGTAAGAAACACACTTTTTACCAACCCCCCCCTGCACCCCCCCTAAATTAAATTACCAACTCCTAGATCGCATTACAGTGGAAAAAAGTTAAATTCCTGCCCCCACTGTAACATGATCACCATACAGAATGTAAACATATGGATGTGCTGCTTTCATGGAAGTTAAGTTAGTGTTCTGAGAAGTGCTGGGAGAAGTGAATAGGGGAAAAAGTCTTTATTTCGCCAATTTGTACATGTTTTTAGGCCATACAGGTAAGTGATTCAGCCATTATGTTTACATTCTGTATGTTGATCGCAATACAGTGAGGTTAGGAAATTAACTTTTTTCCACTGTAGTGCGATCTTGAAGATGGTATATTTAATTTACAGGGGGTGTGGGGGGCAGGGGGATCTTGCCCCTATGCAGAAACATAGTAAAAAGTGTGTTTGTTAGTTTGGTGTTGTTATAGGTGGAGGGAATGTTATTTACATGTGCATTGTAGTTTTCAATCTTATGATACAAAGTTTCAATGTTCTGAGGTTTTATTGTTTTGGGTTTTCAGTGTTTTGGGTTTTTGATGTTATGTTCTCAATGTTTTGAAGTTCAATATTATGAGATTTCAATGTTTTAAAGTAGACCCAAATAATTATGGTTTCTCATTGTGGGTATGCCCCACATCTTTATCAATCATGTGAGCGAATGTGGGCATAATCAGGACTGATTTGGTTACTGTGAAAAAGGTCAAGCCTCATTTTTGGACACTGGAGAGAAGACCTCAGGAGAGATAACAACTTAATGCTTAACTGTATTAGGAAGGAAATACTCAGTCCAAAAAGTAACTGATTAATATCTGAATCCACCAAAGACACCTCTTACTGGATTCTTTGTACTGGTTCAGCAGTTCATAGAGATGGTATAAGTTATAGAGCTATGTGCAAGTCTTCTCCATGCTTCTGCTAGTTCCAGCTCAATATGCAGCATGTCATAAACAGAGAGACTTTATACCATAAATGTGTGATTCCTTATCCTTTGTCTAAACTTCTTGTGAACAGAGGACCATTCAAACCAGATACATCAGATAATATTTAGCCAGAAGACGATGTGAAAAATACTTCTAGTTTCATGGTAATTTGCAGTCATGCCACTCAGGCAAGAGATCTAACTTTTGCAATATTTGAGACCATAGAATTATGGGCTAGGTAACTAAGAGATGAAATAGATAGTCTGCCTGATCTGGAGGCCATTTTGCCAAATTAATACAAGGCATGGGATTTCTAACAAAGAAACAAAAAACAGACCTGAGATCTTTTGGATCTATGCTGGGTTAATGAAGTGACAAAGAAGGGTGTGGGGGACTAGAAATACTGGCCTGTTCTGAAAAAAATATCTGATTTCTTGGGGATGACCAGATTAGAATCTTGGTTCTACAGAGCAATGACACCTGAATCTTTAAAAATACAGCCTGAGACAGGATTAACCTAGGATCCTAAGCTACTCTGATTCAGACAGTCCACTCTTTGTGATGGGCAAAGGTGTTATATCCAGTTATTAAATCTTTAATAATTTAGAGCTTTAACTCAAGTGATTTCCATACATAAAATCAATAATAATCAACAAATTCATTGACATAGCAAATAAGAAAATACACAAAAGCATAAGTGAAATAGTAAAATTAGTTTAAGACTACACAGACTTTTACCAAGTATTGAATCAGATACTCCTTAATAGTTGGCATTTAAGGGACCTCTAAAATAAGACTTCAGAATCACATACCAAACCCTGGGAAGGCATATGAGTATTCAGTGCCAGATGATCTGATGCACATGCTGAGAGCAACCAGCACTCACCAACTAATCAGAGTGGACAGACAATGGTTCAAACCAGATACGTACTTACCACAGAATTAGGTGACCAGCCACTGCTCTGCTGTATTCATCGGTGCAATGCAAGGAATCTGTTGCATTCTGCTAAACATAAGTACAAGTTTATACTGTATTGTGTACTTTTAAACTGTAGTTATGCTATATTGCTTTTTTAAAAACCTTTCTTGCTGATTTGTTGCTCTTTTTGTCTGCTGTAGAATAGACTAGATTCAAACCTGATGAATCAGATTCTGTTTCTTAAATTGAGCAGTAAATCAGGCTACCTTTTGTTGGAGAGGGCCTTCCTGCACCCTTGTGGCAGGAGAATGCAGTTAGGACTCATCTGATTGAAGGTTGCTGGCACATGGCTCAGTTCTGAACTTTTTTATTGGTTAAATCGTTTAATTCAGTTCGCTCACTGTTGCTACATAATCGGGGTTAATGTGGGTTTGCATTTGTTTTAACACAGCTCCACAGAGTTAGGTGACCAGCTACAGCTCTACTGTATTCATCTTTTTACACATAGCACACTTCTGTGCACCATTATGCACTACTGCGCCGTGGGGGTAACCATTGGCAGTTATAGATGCAAAAACTTCAGTAGATTAATTTTCCCTTAGTAGCTGCCTGTGCTCCAACCAAAAAGTCCTTAAATTGCACTTAGCTGCTCAAAGAACACCTCAGCTGCACTTTTGTCCCTTAAACAGTCCCAAAACCACCAAATCTACAATAGTCTCATACCATTTAGAAAACCCCACTAGTATAGACCCTTTATAGAGCACCCCATTAGTACAGACCCCATCTAGAGCACCCAGTTATACCACACCCCTCCATTTTCTCTCCCCACTGTGAAAACACGATTTACCCTAGCATCATGGATGGTCAGTTTCTCTCCATTTCTCCTACCAGCCTGATTGACATGAGTATCCTGAGGCAGTATAGCAACTGCCTCATGTACACTGACAATCCTCTACTCCTAAATCACCCATGTTCAATTGGTGAGAGATGCATCTACACTAAGAATCTGGAATCCTTGCTCTCTTACACACAGAAAAATAACACTGAACAGGTTGTCAGCTCACATCTACACCTCCTACGCAAACTATGCACTCAACACATAAACCATCATACTCTGAGGTACTCACCAGAAATCTACCTAAACACCAGAGACCTTCCAAATACAAACATGCTACACCTAATACAGCAACTATATTTATTTTATTTGCAGTTTGTTAACCGGGGAAGTCCATTGGGCCTAGATGAGCCCTTTTTCAATGGAGGCCCGGGGAGAAAAGCTCCATATACATACATTATGAATAAATATACAGAGAATTAATACAGAAATCAAATACATTTCTTACAGATGTAAAATAACAGGGATTAAAAAGTTATATGTAGAAACATTGTTAACAAAGACAGAGAAATAGTAGAGGACTCGCATAGAGTAGATACAAAGACAAAATTACCAGGAATTAAAGCAAAGTTTGCATAACTTAGATTTCATGTTAGCATTTGATGTAGTGCATCCCAATACACACCAAAACACATAGCATCCAATTCACATAAAAACACAAGCACCAGTGTCTCACCAAATAAGCCCCTATGGCAAAGCACATCTAAACCAAAATTTTTAGTCATAGTTGACTCCATTGTGATACACACAGATGTCCCACTCACCAGGCTGAACAAGTAGGTTACAGTCAGCTGTCTCTCAGATGCCAGGATCTATCAGATCATGCATGAACTCAAGTCTGTCAACAAGTACCTTTATGACTCATTCATAGTTCATGTTAATGTGAATGACTTGAGACGTACTTCATTGGACTATATGAAGTGAGACATGATTGAGCTCTATGAATATATGTACCAGGCAGGTATGTCCCTTGCCTTGAGCAGCATTCTACCCTCATCTAAGATGATACCACAATATAAACAATAAATGACTGACTTCAACAAGTGGCTTAGTTTCTGGTGTAATTCTAAGGGGATCCAGTTCCTGTCAGCCTGGGATGACATGGCTGATAGACCACTTTGCTTTGCCAGGGATGGTGTTCACCTGTTCCCTCTAGGCTTTCTGTTCCTGACTAAGGCACTTGCCGCCCCCATAGTGCCTTTTTTAAGCAAGGTCTTAAGAACAAAATTTCCGATGTGAAAATATCACTCATGGATAAATTAAAGATTATGCTGCTAAACACTAGGAGTTTAAATCAGAAACTGCATTCTCTGGAAGCACTCCTCTCTCTGGGGGATGTCATCTGTGCAGTCACAGAAACTTGGTTCAGGCTGCAGAGAGTACCCCGGCCTTGCAAGGCTTTAATGCCTTACCCACTTTCAGACAGCAAAATAAACGTGTGAGAATCAAAGGAGGAGGAGGAGGAGTATCTATCTTCATCAAAGATAAATACACATCTAGACTGGTTAGACATGAAAACCCTATGGAGTTACTCCAAGTTCAACTAACTGTGGGTGAGACCCCCCCTTTAAGTCATCACTAGCTATAGGCCCCCATCAATGAACCAAGATAGCCATGCTGATTATTTGGACCTACTTGAGTCAATCAAATTACAACCAAACACTCTAGTTATGGGTGATTTTAACTAACCCTCTATTGACTGGGAAACTTATACACTACCAGCATCCTCTCACAAAGGTTCCTGGACTTTGTTAACACTAATGCCCTGGAACAAGAGTATGCAGCCCCACAAGGGGCTCAGATATTCTCGACCAACATAGCTGACCATTGCACCACCACATGTATAGGACCCTCACTGGTTAAATCTGATCACAGATTAATCACATTTTAAGTAGCTATAACACCTGAACACCTCTTAGGTGAAATCAGGCTAAAAAATTTCACCAAAGCTAATTATACCCTCCTAACGGATGGCATAAATAATTTCCAAGATCCTGTTCCCACAGATGGCATTGACAACTATACTAAGGTATACACAAATGCCCTCTGCAAACAATTACACAAAGTTGTACCTGATAAGATAGAAAAAAGATCCTCAAGAAAAAAACTAGCCTCCCTGGCGGAGATCTAGCATTAATAAGTTATACAACAAGAGGAAGAAGTTGCTGTCTAGAATAAAAAAACAGAGGTCCAAGCATTGGAAGAACACCCTCCCCTGCCGGAGCAAATCAGACTTGTAAAATCCTCTAAGGGCAACTTTAAAAACATTTAGCAACCATAGCTAAGGATAACCATAAGGCATTCTTCAGCTGTACCCATAACCTAAAAGGTAGGACCCAGACATGTGCTGGACTAGCTGTGGATGGCATCACACACACTGATCCTGTGAAAATAGCTAACCTATTAGCTGACAGGCTTGGCGAAAATGTCACCTTCCGTCCCCTCCAAACATTCCACAAAGCATTCCCTCTACATCTCCCCCACCTTACATCTCCAAAGAGCAAGTCATAAATGCTGTCTCTATGGCCAAAACATAGCCTCTATGGGAACTGATAGCAATCCAGGCTGTGTTTTAAATGGTCTAAAGCATGTGTTAGCAACTCCATTAGGTACTCTGTTCAACCACAGCCTGAGTATTGTTTTTTGTCCCTGCTGAATGGAAAACAGCAACTGCCATCCCCCTTCATAAAGGGGGTACAGCAACACACCCTGGAACTATAGACCCATAAGCTTACCTAGCCTTATCTGTAAGGCCATGCAATGAATCATCATGGACCTTGCAAATAAGGATATAGGTGATCTCCAAACCCTTGCTCCGACACAGTTTGATTTTGTGAAGGGCAGGTCATGACTGTTAAACCTGGTGGACTTCTTTGAAAATGTCACCAGAGCCACAGACAAAGGCAAATCTGTGCATACAGCCTACCTTGACTTAGTGCCTCCGACACTATCCCACATTCGGGTATCATTGATAAACTCTCCCAACTGAATATCAACCGTTATATTGTCAGGTGTGTTGCTAACTGGCTCACTGACAGATTATACTCAGTCAAAGCTGGGGACTTTATCTCAGTTAGCAGACCTGTCACCAGCAGGGTTCTACAGGGGTCAGTGCTGGGCCCCCTATGGTTTGGAATATACTTCTCAGAAATTCAGGCCAAAACAGAAGGGCTGTGGCTGACTAATCTGGCTGACGACTGCAAATTAGTTGCAGTCATTGAATCCCCAAACAATGTCAATATGCTTCAAGAGGGACTTACACAAACCAATGCATTCCGCATTAAGTCCCTTAGGGACTAAAGTTTCATACTTTAATATAAAAGCAGCTTCTGTTTGTAATAGTTTATTCATCTTAACACATTCTAATATACTGACCTGAAGTCCTTCTTTAAAATGTGCAGCAACTGGGCTCTCCATCTTACATTTCTTTATGTCCTCTAACTTTAAAGGCCCTCTTACTTTCACCCACATAATATTTATTACATGGGTATCTAAGTGCATAGACTTAATACAGAATATAATTGGATGGTTTTAGTTGGGTAAATGTTTTGTAATGATATAATTGCTTTAGTTATTTTATTGAATAATTAGGGGAAATTGTTTTGTATATAAAGGATGTGTGCTATTTGTGTTTTTTTATACTCTGAAAAGGCTTTTCAGCCGAAGAGCTATGAGAGATTTTATCTGAATAAAATACTACTGTTTAGAAAACTGCTTGGTGGATTCCTGGTCATGTGTGATCTGTTGTTGCTGCATCTGATATTTGGTTCTGCTGTGGTTTCTAACTAGTTCCTGAATATTCCAGGGTTATCTGGGGTGCCAGGTTTTATTTTCCTTCAAATGAGACCATTTTGTGGTCTGACCTTACCATAGAAGACATCAAAATAGGGGAGTGTGCAGCACTCTTCCATATTAGATAGGACCAGATCCTGTATGATTGCATCCCTGGTTGGTGCATTGATGATCTGATCCAGGGAGTTTGTGTTTAGAAAATCCAGGAATCTCTGTGTTTGTTCATAGGTTCATAGGTTCATAGGTTCATACTAGGCTATCTGCCCAAGGGCATTTATAAGCCTAGCCCATAGTTATGTGGCTTTCGCCACCCCTTTAGTTTGAATAAAAACTATGCCTATCATTTTGCTGTGCCTCTGTCAAGCAGTGACGCTGAAGTAATCCCTGGGGTATATCTGCAATCTCCCATCCATTGGTCAAGATTCCTCTTGAACAAGACCAGAGAGGTGCTCTGCCTCACATGTACCGGGATTTTGTTCCACAGCATAGGGAGTCTCTGGGTGATGAATCTGTCCCTCCAGCACGTTCTATTTATAACCGTGTCAAGGTTTAAGTCTCCCGCCCTTGTGGTTCTGAGGGATCTAGATTTTTTGAGGTGAAGCATATTCATGTTTGGTGTCCTAGTTAATAGTGGGGTAATTATTGTTGCCCACAAATATAGTATTGGGATGGATAGTGAGTGTTTCCAATAAGTTTAAATTATGGTATGGGTTTCCTGGGTCATAGAGGGGGACATATAACTTGCAAGGAAGTGGTATTGGATTTTTGCCTATGGTGATCTGAACATGGAGAAGCTCAAGTGCATTGTCCTGTTTGGCCAGCCTTGAGGTATATTTATCTTTGATGTAGATTGAAATCTTTAGTCCCTGTCTGTGTAGTAGCTGGCCTAAATGTGTGGAAGGCATTAGAACCTTGCAATGTTGGTGTACTCCCCAGAGCTTTAAACCATGTCTCAGTGACCAGACAGATGTCAACATTCTCTATGGTGAAGAGAGCTTCTAGGGAGTGGAGTTTTTTGTTTAGACTCCTAGCAATGAACAGTAACACCTTTAGATTTTCTTGGTTTTGATTTGCTATGTCAGAAGTACTTTCAGTTTGGTATTGCCTAAAAAAGACAGTATGGGGAAGGACAACGTTTTAGCTAATATTCGAAAGCCTAGGGTGGGAGATGTGCAGACCACTGGCAGACTAGCAAAGCAGCGTGGTCTGTTAATCACATCCTGCAATTAAGTATTGTTGTACCCATTGTTAAACAAAAAAAACCTTTGTATAATTCTCTGTTGCTCAAGGGCCATTACAGTTCCAGGAAATTAAGTGAATGGTGTCAGCCTTTTAATATTCCCTGAAACTTTAGAAAGACTAAAAGGCAGGTATGCTATAGCTAAGTTACCAAAAAGGTCAATTAAATAATGAATATCGGTTCACTTCTATAAAAGCTTTATAGCTAACTGAGATGTATACTTCCTTACCTGAGATCACTTTCTGATCCATTCAGTATATAATCAATAGTCATAGAACTATTTACAGCTTCTGGAGAACCAAGCATTAAAATCTTCAATTCATAAAAAGCAGCGAGTATTGTATCGTATTATTGTTCCATCTAGAGCTCCAAGTTTTACTTAAATCCATTCCCTCTCCCACATGCGATTATTTATACAGTTCATCATATTATTCTATTAATGGTGCAAGTAAAGAAAAACAAATGTTCTGTAAAAGTAAAACACACAAACAATACAACCATCACCAAAATACTCTGCACAATTACTACTATGTTAATCTTTTCAAATTGTCACACTTAAGGCAGCTATGATATATATTAGTCATCTCTCTATAATTACCCTGGGCAGGAAAGGTGCAGACCACTGGCAGACTGGCAAAGCAGCCATTGCCCTGTACTAAAGAACAAATACTACACAAGAAAAAGAAAAACTGGACGTATAAATAATAAGTCCTGCTACTTCAGTAACATGAAACTCAAAAAATACAAGTGATCAACAGTCTTTCAATCTAATGTGTGCTATTTAAATGTAGTTATGTGGAATTAAAAAACTGCAACTCACACAGACGTACATTAACTCTACAAAGCATACAATGTATAATACATACTGTTACACAAAACACACATTAAATTATATTTACTATAACCTGTTAAGTCTATTAACAGGAGATACATGCAATAACCTAGGATTGATAAACTAAAACTAAATAATAACTCATTAGAGTACTCATTTACAAAACCAGTTAAAACCTGTGATATATATCCCACCAATTCACAAAAGTAGAAAAACCTCTAAATATTTGTCACATAACTGCTTGCAGCAAAAAGAATAGATTATTAGAAGCATGTTTACTTTCTAAAACTGTAGAATGTTTGGCCATCTCTGAAAAAATCTGATTAAACCAACACATTGACTCTTGAAATTCATACTACACAACTATTTTTATTTTGCTTACAAGCAGAATACGATTCTGCAAAAGAGCGACCCTATGTATAATAAAATTTCTTACATTTCACTTGTAACATATTACTTATGTTAACCCTAATGTACGGAAAGCAGCAGTAATTGCCCTCCACCAAAAATCTCCCACCCCATCAACCCATCTCATTATATAATAAAGTAAACATTGTAAAATTTGTGTAAAACTTATTATACAACCACCTAAAGCATTTACTGACAAGTATAATCTAGTCATTATGGAGTGTTTTGAACAATTGGTCCTGTGACACATCAAAGACAGCCTCTCAGTTACCACTGACCCACAGCAGTGTGCTTACAGAGCAAACAGGTCTACTGAAAATGCATTTCCACTGCCTTATATACTGCACTTTTCCATCTTGGGCAGGAGGGGAGCTATGTGAGGATGCTCTTTGTATACTTTAGTGCAGCTTTCAACACAGCCATCCCAGATAGACTGCTCATCAAACTCACTGGCTTAGGACTTTTAGGTTCATAGGTTCATAGGTAGGTACTAGGCTATTGGCCCTAGGGCCTATATAAGCTTAGCCAAAGGTACCCTGGCTTTCGCCACCATGAAAATTATTTTCCTGTGCCACTGTCGAGCAGAGCCACAGAAGTGATCCCCGGGGTGAATTTCCTATCTCCCATCCAATCATCAAGATTTTTCTTGAAGAGCGCTAATGAGGAGCTTTGTTTGATATAGATAGGTAGTTTGTTCCAGAGTATGGGAAGTCTCTGGGACAGGAATCTATCCCTCCAGCATGTTCTGTTTATTGTGGTGACAAGGTTTAGGTCCCTAGATCGTGTAGCTCGTAGGGATCGGGATTTCTTTAAGTGGAGCATGTCTAAAAGTTCTGGGTTTGACATAGCTTTGTGTGTTAGGCAGAGATCGCCTCTGAGTAGGCAATATGCAATGGAGTAAAGCTGCAGTTTTTTGAGACGGTCTGCATAGGGCATCTGCTTGAGGCCGGTAATCCTCTTTGTGAGGTATTTCTGTAGCCTTTCCAGTTGTTGTAGATGTCTTGTGAGGTACATACCAAAAGGGGCATTGTACTCTATAATGGGTCTAATGAGTGACGAGAAGAGGGGAACAATGACCTCTTTTTTCCTGGATGAGAAACCTTTTGTGATGAGGTGTGCCACATAGAAGGATTTCCTGACTACTGTGGCGATGTGATTATCAAAAGAGAGACTACTTTCCACCTGTGTCCCAAGGTCTCATCACACTTTCAGTGTTAAGTAGACTACCGCCTATGTGGTAGTTCATGGGTACCAAAAGGGATGACAATGCACTTTTTGGCATTGAGCTTGAGGCCATGGCTTTGACACCAGGCATCTGTCTCAGCGAGGCCCTTTTGTAGGATGTCCACATCTTTTGGAGTTTTGATTATGGCTCCTAGTTTGTAGTCATCTGTGAACTTCGTTAGCCAAAGACCTTCTGTGTTGGCCTGTACTTCAGAGAAGTAGATACCAAACAGGAGAGGACCCAGGACTGAACCCTGTGGTACTCCACTTATCACTGGTCTGAAGTTGGATTTGGAGTCTGCTACTTTCACAGTGTGGGTTCTGTCAGTGAGCCAGTTGGCAACCCATCTTGTGACATAGGGATTTATACCTAGTTTAGTGAGTTTATCTATAATTCCAGAGTGGGGGATGGTGTCAAAAGCCTTGGCGAGATCTAGATAGGCTGTGTGAACCACCTTACCCTCATCTACGGCTTTGGTTCATAGGTTCATAGGTTCATACTAGGCTATCTGCCCTAGGGCATTTATAAGCCTAGCCAGAATGTGTTTGGCTTTCGCCACCCATTTTAAATTTATTTTGCTATGCCCTTTTTTGAGGTTAGTACACTGTGCCTCTGTCTAACAGTGACACAGAAGTGATACCCGGGGTAAACCTATGATCTCCCATCACTCATGAAGATTCCTCTTGAAGAGAGTCAGTGAGGGACTCTGCCTAACCTGGACTGGGATTTTATTCCAGAGTGAAGGGACCTCTGGGTTATGAATCTGTCCCTCCAGCATGTCCTATTTATTTCAGTGCTGAGGTTCAAGTCTCTTGAGTGCGTAGCTCGATGGGATTTGGATTTTCTGAGGTGCAGCATGTCCATTAATTCCGGGTTGGACATGGCTTTATACGTCAGGCACAGATCGCCTCTGAACAGGCGGTATGCTACTGAGTAGAGCTGGAGTTTCTTTAACCGGGCAGCATATGGCATCTGTTTGAGCCCTTTGATCCTCTTGGTGAGGTACTTTTGGGGTCTTTCCAGTTGCTGCATGTGTCTGGTAAGGTACATCCCAAAAGGGGCATTGTACTCAATTATGGGCCTGATGAGGGATGAGTAAAGAGGCACGATGACCTCCCCTGATCTAGATGTGAATTCCTTCATCATTAGGTGGGCTATATAAAATGTTTTTCTAACCACTTTGGCCACGTGGTTGTCAAATGAGAGATTGCTATCAACTTGGGTCCCCAGGTCCCTAATTACTTCTTCTGTACTTAATGGATTACCACCTATGTGGTAATTTGTGGGCACTTTGTTTTTGCCAAAGGGGATGACTATACACTTTTTGGCATTTAGCTTGAGGCCATGGCTCTGGCACCAGTTGTCTGTTTCTATGAGGCCCTTTTGGAGGATGCTTGTGTCAGCTGGAGAGTCGATTATGGTGCCCATTTTGCAGTCATCTGTGAACTTGGTCAGCCACAGTCCTTCCGTGTTGGCCTGTACCTCCGAGAAATATATACCGAACAAGAGAGGTCCCAGGACTGAGCCTTGTGGGACACCACTTGTAACTGGTTTGGAGTCTGACATGGCTCCAGCAATTCTAACCATGTGGGTTCTGTCCTTGAGCCAGTTTGCAATCCATCTAGTGACATAGGGGTTTATATTTAAGCTGGTGAGCTTATCTATAATGCCCGAGTGGGGTATTGTATCGAAGGCTTTTGTGAGGTCCAGGTAGGCTGTGTGGACCACCTTCCCCTCGTCAATGGCCTTGGTGACTGTTTCATAGAAATCAACCAGGTTTAAGAGGCAGGATCTGCCCTTAACAAAGCTGAACTGGGTAGGATCCAGTGTCTGTAGGTCCCCAATATCTTTATTTATGAGGTCCATGATGATCCTTTCCATAGCTTTGCAGACCAAGCTAGTCAGGCATATGGGGCGATAGTTTCCAGGATCCGTTGAGGCACCACCTTTATGGAGAGGGACCACTGTTGCTGTACGCCACTCTTTGGGCACATATCCTGTAGTAAGGCTGAGACTGAACAGTAGTTTTATGTTTGGGTTTAGCTCTTCTTGGAGTTCATGTAGGGCGCAGCCCGGGACACCGTCTGGTCCCATTGATGCTGTGTTTTTTGCTTTGGAGAGGGCGGCTCTTACCTGAGCATCTGAGATGTCAGGGGGCAGCACTCTGCTGGGATAGATATTTGCCCTTTTGGTGGGGAGGGGGGAGAAGTTTGCGCTGAACCTGTCAGCTAGGATGTTGGCAATGTCTGTGGGTTTGGTGTATATTTGTCATTTTGGACTAATTCTGAGCATATCTGGGAATTACCACCCAGGTTCCTAACATAACTAGAGAAAGCCTTGTGATTATCCTTAGTGTCCTGTGCAATTTTTCTCTCGAAGCTGGCCTTAGACAATTTTATGAGTGCCCGTAGTTTTTTGCTAATACTGATCAGTGATGCCTTCCCTTTTTGGGATTTTGCTCTATCATTTAGTAGCTTCCTCCTTCTATTGTATAGTTTGTTTATGGCTGGGGTCCACCAGACAGGATGTCTGCCTTTTGAGGATTGGGTCTTGGTTTTATTTGGGATCGCATGATCCATGCATTCCTGAAGGTGTTCATAGAATGCATTTATAAAGGATTCTGCGGTCTGGGCCGCATTTTCCACAGGCCCGGGGGCTTTGAAGGCTTCCACCTCAGTTTTGAGGAGTGTGAAATTTGCTTTAGAGAAGTTTTTCACTGTGGTTTTCTGGGCAGGGGGTGGGATCGGGATGTGAATATCCAGTGAGATTAGTTTATGGTCTGATCTTACCAGTGAGGGATACACTTCTTGTCTGGAGCATAGAGTCCCCATGTTGGTGATGATCAGGTCCAGTATGTTTTCCCCTCTTGTGGGAGTGGTAACAAGTTGTTCCATAGCATTTGAGTTTATAAATTCTAGGAACCTTTGGGCTATGGTGTTGGAGCTAGAGTAATGCTCCCAGTCTATGTTTGGGTAGTTGAAGTCACCCAATATAATGGTGTTTGGAGAGACCTTCATATTTTCCAGTGTTCTCAGGAAGGCCGAGTGGGGTTCCTGCATTTGGGAGGGTGGTCTGTAGCAGGCTATAAACTGGAAGGCAGTTTTACCCACTGTTAGTTGCACATGGATAGTCTCTGATGCTTCCTGCTTTGCCACCAACCTGGAGGTGTGGGTATCTTTGATGAATATCGATACTCCCCTCCTTTTGTGGTTCGGTCCAAGTTTTGGGGCCGAAAAGCATGGTATGAGGTATAACCTGGTAGTGCTGGGGTGCTCTTGGGAGCCCTGAACCAGGTTTCTGTTACTGCACAGATATCGATGTTCTCCATGCTAAGGAGAGTTTCGAGTGCATGCATCTTGAGGTTTAGACTTCTGGCATTGAGTAGCATTACTCTTAGTTTCTTATCCCTTGTGATACCTATGGAGGTGGGTTTGCCTTTTGAGCCTTGCCTAAAAAAGGCACTATGGGGGTAGCAAGAGCCTTTGCCAATATCCAAAAGCCCAGGGCTGACAGGTGCAAGCCGTCCCTAGCGAAGCATCGTGGCTTGTCGAGCATGTCATCCCAGGCTGACAGGCATTGGATCCCCTTTGAATGACACCAATACTTAAGCCAATTGTTGAAATTGATCATGTTGTCTTCATATTGTGGCATCATTCTTGGTGAGGGTAAGATGCTACTCAAGGTCAGGGTCATACCGGCCTGGGCTACATCAAAAGAAGATAAACAAACTGGTAAACGCACAAAAAAGGAATGTAGCACAGAGCACCAAAATAAAGTAAACGTACTTTATTCAAAACGTTTTCGCCACTGTTAAATAACAGTGGCGAAAACGTTTTGAATAAAGCACGTTACTATTTTAGTGCTCTGTGCTACATTCCTTTTTGTAAGCATCGCCTGGGCTACATGCTCAGAGAGCTCCTCTATGTCTCTTTTCATGAAGTCCAGGGAGGTACGTCTCAGGTCATTCACACCAGCATGGACAATGACTGAGTCATATTTGTACTTGCCTTGGAGTGACCTGAGTGCTTGTGTTATGTGGCGGATCCTAGCCCAACAGGCTGCTCACCGTGACCCTCTCCTTGTTCAGCCTGGTGAGCGGGACGTCCGTGTGCCTGACGATAGAGTCACCTATTACAAGTGTATCAGGTGTGTTGTTTAGTCTTAAGGGCTGTGACTATTCGGCACACTGGCTTTGTGAGATATGTGTTGCACGTGTTTTGTTTTGGGGTAGCGGTTGCTTGGGTGTCTGCTTTGGAGGTCTCTGCTGCTTAGGCAGATCTTTATTTAGAGCCTCCGAGTATGTTTTTGTGTGATTATGTGTTTGGTTTGCCATCGTGGTAGGTCTGTGTGAGACTGGAATTGTAGTGAGTGTGGTTTCCTTCTCCTCCTGACTGGTTATGCCAGTACTAAGTTGAGAGAGCTTAGCCTCCAGTTTGGCTATATGGTTGCATCTCTCACATGTGTTGGAATTTCTTGGGAGGAGGAGAAGGTTGTCTGTGTACATGAGGCAGTTGTAACATTGCCTCAAGATTCCCAGATTCACCAGCTGGACCGGAGAGGAGATTGACAACTGACCTTTGGACATGCTAGAATAATATTGGGAATTCCTTTATAATTGAAAACAAGGGCCAGTGGGGAGTGAGGGTGTAGTGCTTTTAATTTTTAGTGCTGACTTATATAATTGCTTTAGTGAGCAAGTGCCAGGTAACTTAAGTGCAATGTGTTACAGGTAACTTAAATGCAAAAATGACAAACAGTAACTTTCTTTCAAGTGAAACAAGGAAATAAGTACAGTAAGCAATGCAGATATCACTAGTGATCCACAGAAGTGCTGAGAAGCCGCGTATTAGATGGAATTAGCGTTCCAGGGAAATAACAAGCAAACAAACAACAAGCATATAAACAAAGCTAGATTCAGCAGGCCTGGATCTAGTCTATGCTATAGCAAACAAGGTGTACCAATTTCAGTAAGTGACTGCTTCAAAGAAGTCTATCAGGTTTACAAACCCGAACTGGGTGGGGTCCTGAGTTTGGAGATTAACAATGTCATTGTTTATAAGTTCCATGATGATACATTCCATAGCCTTGCAGACCAGGCTCGTTAGGCTAATGGAGCAGTAGTTTCCGAGGTCTGTGGTGGCTCCCCCTTTGTGGAGTGGGATAACTGTTGCTGTGCGCCATTCAGTGAGTACATAGCCTGTGGTGAGGCTATTATTGAACATGGTACTTAGGTGGGGTGCCAGTTCATTCTGTAGTTCATGTAGAACACAGCCTGGGATGTCGTTAGGTCCCATGGATGCTGTTTTCTTGGCTTTGGATAGTGTGTTTCTTACCTGTGCAGCCATGATTACAGGAACTTTGCATTCCTCTGGTATAGAGATGGGCCCTTTAGGGGATGACAGGGGGGTAAAGTTAGCGCTGAACCTATCTGCCAAGATGTTGGCAATATCAGTTGGTTCTGTATATTTAGTGCCATTGTGCTGTAACTCAGAGCAGATCTGAGTGTTGCCATTGAAATTCTTGACACAGCTATAGAATGCTTTGTGGTTGTCTTTAGAGTCAGTGGCGATTTTGTTTTTGTAACTAGCTTTGGAGGACTTTATGAGGGATCTCAGCTTCTTACAGAGGCTGACCAGGGATTTTCTCCAATCATGGGATTTTACTCTTTTTTGCAACAGTTTCTTTCTTCTGTTGTAGAGTTTGTTTATGGCAGGGGACCACCAGATTGGCTTTCTTTTTTTGGAGTATAGCATCTTGGATCTGTTAGGGATTGCATGATCCATGCACTCATGTAAGTGCTTATAAAGTACATTTGTGTAGGATTCAGCAGTCATACCTCTATTGTCCGTCAGCATGGGTGTCGTGAAGTTTGCCACTTCTGTCTTAAGAAGTGTGAAGTTGGCTTTGGAGAAATTTTTTACTGTGGTTTCCCTAATGGGGGGTGGTGGAGGGATGTGGATGTCTAGGGTAATTAGCTTGTGGTCAGATCTGACCAACGAGGAATTGACCTCTGGTGTGGAGCACCAGTTGCCCATGTTGGTAATAACCAGGTCTAGGATATTGCTGCCCCAGGTGGGGGCGTGAATAAGTTGATCCAAGGCATTGGAATTTATGAATTCCAGAAAACGTTGAGCACAAGAGTTGGTACATGAGTAGTTTTCCCAATTAATGGTGGGGTAGTTGAAATTGCCCATTATTAGGGTGTTAGGTTGTACCCTGATATTTTCCAGTGTATCAAGAAATGAGGAGTGGGAATCCTGGGGCATGTTGGGGGATCTTTAGCAAGCTACAATTTGGATTGCGGTCTTGCCTAGAGTTAGTTGCACTTGGATAATCTCGGATGCATTATGCTGAGCAACTAGCCTTTTACAACCTGTCTGCCATTGGATTAAAGACTTTCTGACTAACCGCCCTCAGATGGTCCGATTAGGACCTTACCACCCCTCTACCCTCACACTCAACATTGGCATCGCACAAGGCTATGTGTTGAGACCCTTCTGTATACTCTCTACACTTATGACTGTGTCCCCTCCCATTCTACTAACACCATCACTGAGCTCGTTTATGACACGACAGTGGTTGGACTCATCTGAGGAGGAGACAAGACAGCCCACAGGGATGAAGTCCAGAGACTGACAGCATGGTGCACGGAGAACAACCTCACCCTGAACTCTAGTAAAACAATAGAACTCATAATAGACTTCCAGAGGCACAACACAGACCACAACCTAATACACATCAATGGAGACTGTGTGGAAAGGGTTCCTGCCTTCAAGTTTCTGGGTATACACATTCCAGAAGATCTCTCCTGGTCCACAAACACCATAGTGGCAGTCAAGAAGGCACAGCACAGACTCCACTTCCTGAGGATCTTCAGGAAAAAAAACCTGCAAGAGAAAATACTGGTGTCTTTTTATCGCTGCTGGATTGAGAGTGTGCTGTCATACCATATTACTACGTGGTATGCCAGCAGCTCAGTGGCAGACAGGGGAGCCTTTCTGAGGATTATAAATTATGCCCAGAAAATCACTGGCTGTACACTACCCTACTTGGAGGAACTTTTCAGCTCTCACTGCCTCAGCAGGACAGCCAACATCCTGAAAGACCCTTCCCACCCTGGACATTACCTGTTTGAGTTGCTGCCCTCTGGCAGATGGTTCAGGTCCATTCCATCACGGACAAACAGACTAAAGAACAGTTTCTACCCCATAGCCAAATGAAAACTGAACAATACCAAACACTTACATTGACTGACATTGACCAGCACAAACAAAAGTCACTCTTGCACTACAGAGTAAATGTCTACATTCTTTTGCACCTTATTTTATTTCATTTTTTTAATACTACCAACTACACTCTTAATTCCACATGTGCAATATACCGAAGTGCAATAACTAAGCTGCTGTATTATATTGTATTGTACTGTCATTTTCTATTTAATTATATCCATTATATGTGAATGCACCTTTAGAATTGCTACAAATTTCGTTGCACTCTGTGCAATGACAATAAAAGGAATCAAGAGATAAATAAATCACAACACAGTTTTAGACAAAACATAACAGGTTACATAGTCAACCTACAACAAATCAAGGAAGGACATGACTGCGTGCAGCTCTGTTTACAGATTTGAGTAAAACATTTGCCAATGTAGATCACACATTTCTCATCCAAAAACCTACTGAATGTCAAATGGGTAATGGGCCGCTCCAGTGTTTCAGCAGCTACCTGTTAAACAGAAGAGGAAAAGTACAATTCTGTAGTACTTTTCATACAAAATCTAAGCTTTTCCATTCACATAGAAAGCATAGCAAACAGTTTACAGCAATTAAAATCACCCTGAAATGTCAAATATAGCAGAAGAGGAAAGCAAAATAAAGGATGAGCAAGAAAAAAGGCACTGTTTCAATGAAAAACGTGTCAACCACCCATTAGTGAAAGAATTGCTGTACTTCTATCAGCATTTACTTACAAACTGTTCCATTGCAACTTCCACCCACCTTTAATACACAGATTAAAGACAGCCACCTACCACTATCCTTGAGCTCTAATAATAAAGGGACACAGATTCTGAAATGACAGAAGCTTACAGTTTCATAAACTGAATAGGCATTGCCAAAAATTAGAACCCACAGTATGAAACTCAGTCTCACCATTCATGAGAAATGTTCTTCTCTAACATATTTTAAAACAGCAGAACTAATTTTGTTTTAGTGTTATCCGGAGGAGGTTTCAACTTGTAGAGTAACCTTCTAGTCTGTAACTTTCCACAGGGAATCCGTGACAGCATAATTTCTGTTTGTGCAATCACAGTAATTCAAATGTTTTTTCCATCTTCATGAACCTCTGCAGTTACCTGACCACAGAGCTAGTATAATTAAGTAAGAGGAGTGGGGAGGCAATGACCCCCACATGGGTGCTAGGGGGCTTTTCCCCTTGCAAAAAAACATATGTAGTTATCTGTCAGGTTGAACCTTTAACTGGTTTATTTCTTCTGGTTGAGGCTTTAATACGTTTTATCTCAATGAAAACACAGAACCCTTTAAAACTGCATTCTTAGGCAATTTATAAGCTATAACTAGATGCACATGCTTTGATACTAGCTAACAAGTTCACATAAAGATTCCTATCCTTATTAACCCTACATGCTCTGCTATAGTCTCTTTCACTGACTGATGATAATCAATAGATATTGCCAATACTGTAAATACTACTAACAAAACTTACTTCCTAAATACATTGCTGATGAATATCAATCGGAATAACTGATATTTTCTATGAGCCCATTCATACAATGTTACTTGAATGTCAACAACTGTATTTGATGCCTCATCTCCTAAAAATAAGTAATTTTTACTGTTTTTATCTTGACATCAATCATTTCATAGATGAGTATGATTACTTGTACCGAATCCTGAGGAAATGACTGCAACTGCACTTTGAGTCACTGGGTAAGAAGATGACTGAAAATGGTTCTCTCACTAGTCCTCCTTTCCCCATTAAAAAAAAATAAATAAATACATGCATAATTGATTGATTAAATGATCTTACTGACTAAACCTTCTTTGGAAATCCCCAGAAAAAGATCCTGTTTTCTTGGGTAGAAGAAGCAACCTGGGTGAAAATCCAAGTCCTTCCACTTTAGTACTTTGTTGAATGTCCTATTTAGGCAGAGGAATGTCACAATCTCTGAAGTCCTTTAGAATCTAGACTAATGTGATGAATGCCCCAAGGCAGGGACTGTAGCTACAGAGTGGGGAATCCAAAATTTGTTTGAATAATTTTTCTCTAAACAATATTTAGGGAACCTTTATAATGCCTACATCTCCTGTGAATGTCACAAGAGAGAAAAGGAATATGCTAAAGAGATCTCCTTTATGCCGGTTGGGAGGATGCTTGTGGAACTACCAGGGCCGCTGTTGGTGGACCTTTCTTTTTTTCTGCACAGCCCTGGAGGCAGTGCCTTGGGATGCATCTGACTTGATTTTTTTTTTTCTTTTTAGTGTTGTGAGGTTCTAATAAAAATACAGTAATCCATTTTTTAAAAGCTAAATAATCTAAGAAACACATTTCTCTCACTTTGTTCTGTTTTTTTTTAAATATAATTAATTGTAAAGGCCATTATGGGGAGGGGATTACATTCTTCATGTTTTCTTCCATGGGAACAGCAAGAGCAGAAAGAATTTTGTAAAGTAATCCCTTCTGAAAAGAACAAATTCTCTGACAAGCCTATTCAGCTTCACTTAGGAGCTTCTGAGGGATTACATGAAGGCACTTTCATATAGGGGCAACCACCAAACTGGAACAGGAGCAGTCTTCTAAGATAGCAGTGATAAAAAAAAAAAAAAAAAAAAAAAAAAAAAACCTTTCTCTGATAGCTATTGTAAGCATTTCTGCACTCTGTAATGTCAAAGGTTATCGACGAACTCTTAACACAGCAGCACAATAGCAGAGATAAAGCAGATGAGCTCACCGCCATCTCCTGAATTCTTTTCTAATTATTTATAGCACCGATTTCTGATCATGATAGCTATTCTTCCAGAATCTTTTCTATTATTCTTTTTAAGATAAAGTTCTCCTTTTAGTTTTGTTATTTCTGGTCATATATTCTGAAATTAAAATCCTTGTATTATGATCATGACACTTGTGACTGGATTTTTTTGTACTGCTTACAAAAGCTTTTCTAAACTATTCCAGTACCAGCCTTTATAAAGACAGGCATCAGCTACTTGATTAATTAATTAATGTCCTTCAAAATCCTTATTGTACTGTCTGTACAGGGGAAACTATTATTTCACTGCAGACTCTGGGAAACAGCATGGGCCAGATTCCAAAAGGGCTGCTCTCGGTCCGTGTTAAGTCTGCTCTGATTCCGAAAGTCTTGCTCTCAGTATAAGTGAGTTACTTCACTGTAAGGCCTACCTATAAACAAGCTTACACTGGGGACCAGATTCCAAAATCCTGCTCTTAGTGTAAGTGGTCAGTCTTTTGGAATTGGGCCCTATGAAGGTTGCTAATGAAACTGCTGGGAACTTTTTGGCTGGTAGCAATAAATACTAGAATTGGGTAGAGAGCTGGATGTTTAAAAACAGCATGATACAGGAAATGCAAAGTCTCTACCTTATGACAGTAGGTCATACTCTTTGGTGGCACGTTCAAGCTATATCCGTGGCACAATAAATGTGGTGGCAGAAATGAAGACAGTTGCTGATGTTACAGATGCATGTAGCAGTGGACTAATTATTTTTCCTGACAAGTTTCTATCATGTTTACTTCTTCTGATTGGCTGAAAACTAGCAGTGTGACTGTAGTGCCAAATGAAAGGACTTGTTGCGTAAGGTGATCTATCCAGCCTTCAGAATAATGTTCCTCATGCAGGCAGCAAAGATGAATCCCCAGAAATTCACCAGGATGACTGATGTAAAGTTAACAAACCATGTGTAAAGTAAAGTTTTATAAGCAAGCTTCATCAGGAAAAGGCTTGTACTAGCTGTAGTAAATCGGAAGGCTCGTCCAACAAATATGGAGAAGTACTGATACTTCTGTAAGTGCACAACAAGGGAAGGCAGGACAACCACAGCACCATTCAGAGTATTTCAAGCTGTAACTAAATCTATAATTACAAACTGAAGTTCTGTTTAGATAAGGGTCTTCTTAAAGGTGACTTTTAGTGACCTTGCCAAAGCGTTTGATTAAGTAAATCACAATAGCTGGCAGGATACCATGTCCTCTTTAGCTCTGAGAGAGTGTTATTTATTGGTGTGAAAGTTATCTAGCAAAAGATCCTTTTAACTCTAGTGAAGTGCTGCGTTATACTACCTGCAAAGCTAAGTTCAGAAAGCTCAAATGTTTCTGTCCACAAGCTACTTCTTTTACAATTTTCTTTAACTAACTTTCTACTGACCTTCCTTTGAGAAGTCCTATAGTGTATGCAGATGACCTTGTTATCTTCATGTCTTCTTCCTCTTATCTCGTTATTAAAACTAAACTTCAGAAATACCTTAGTGATCAATTCATATGGTTATATAAAAGGAATCGACTTTTAAATGAACCAAAACAAAAAGTTACACTGTCTGGCACCTATTCTAGACTTAAATGGATATCATCAGCTGATAGCTGTCTTTCTTCAGGAAAATAAGTCAAATGAAATTATTACTGTCTTTTAGATACCTTGGTATTTGCCTAGACCCTACACTTTCTTTGACGGTCCACCAACAACAATTTAAAATCAAAACTAGCTCACTTTCAGGGTGTTAGAAATAACCTCATTCCATAGCCAGAAGCTGGGTGACCTATTGGGAAAATATTTTTGCTAAATTAGACAGTGGCTTGCTACTAGAGTTGTGTTCTCTATAAAAGTGTGTTATCAGAAGTTCAAGACTGAATAGTGGAAGTCTTGAAACTAAAAAAACTTTGCAAGGAAGACATAGGCAGAGGATCTAGAAAGATAGAAGCATAAAAGGAAGGAAAATTTATGGAGAATTACTTGAAGGCAATAGGATGGACTGATACATGGCTGATGAGCAGAGAAAATAAGTGAGATGGGGGTATAACTTTTATTCTGCTGAGTACAATGTTTGGTCAAGTCTGGACAGAGAAAACATAAACAAGGAATATGGGAATAGAATAGAAAAAGTGGAATGTGAACCAGCAACTATATCAGATCATGTTCTATTAGGCATAATGCTAAGAATGTAGGACTGGAATCTACCAACTCACTGGAGATTTCCAGGGTACCTATTGAAGGTGAAGGAAGAAGTAGACTAGATAAGGAGAGAGGTGATGAGGCTGATACATAATGCACAGGAAAGGACAACTGGGGATTGGGACAACTATAAAACAGAATTAAAAGAAAATATAAGGAGGCAACAGGATAAGACAAAAACAAGAAATATACTTAGAAATCAATGCTAGATAAGCTAGGACAGCTACAGATCAGGAAGAGTATGTTAGCAGAACAGGAGGCAGAGAGAAAGTGAAAAAGGGGGTTAATGAAAAAAATACAAGACTGGGGGGTGAGAAGGTGCTATTAAGTAGAACAGGAATGTTAAAACTATATTTCCTGTAACTCTCCACATATGACAAAGGCATTAGTGACAAAACTGAGGCAGAGGGAAGAGGAAAGGGAACATTTGGAATAAAAAAGAGAAGGGGAGCATACAGAAACACCCTGGATGAGATATTAGAGGAATTCTGAGATATTAGAAGAATTCCAAAGGTATTATGAGAACCTCTACTGGACAGAAGAGTTAACATCACTCCCGTTACTTAATGCCTTTGTTATTGCAGAGATTCTTTGCCATTGAAGAATTAATGCTTATAGAATCTTAAATGTATGTTACTGTCATGTTAAATTGGTCCACTATGCCGAAGAACAGACAATAGATAAAATAAAATAAAAATAAAACAAAACAAATAAAATAAAATTAAATTAAATTAAAAATGGAACTAAAGCAGAGAATTAAATGTTTCGGGAGTGGAGAAAAATTTGGTAGCTTTGGGTGGAAAAGAAACAGAAATAGTAGAAGGTAGAAGTTTTAGAGCAAGAAATGGAACAAGAGAAAATAGAACAAAGAAGTAGGAACAACACCTTGTGTACAAGTTCAATCTACATCAAAGCTATCAGAGTAGTGAGGATTGAACATCTATATAAAGGTGTTAAGGTCAATAACAAGATGTCTCCTTTTTTTTAATTTCTCCAATTCTTTTGGGTTTCTAATACCATGATGGGGCTGGACCCCATTCCTAAGTCAAAGTATGATTAAAGTTCATGAAATTAGTACTATTTCACTCTGATTTCAGCCAAAAGTGCTCTTCTCAGCACCCGCAATGAGCCCAGAAATTACTCCTTTTGCAATTTGTATGGGGTTACATGGATTGGTAACATATCTAAATACAGTTATAAATTCTTTTTTATAAGACTTGTTGCTCCTCCTACTACTACTGGAACTGTCTGGGTATCTTTCTTCCACATTGCTCTTGTTTCTGCCTGCAGATCCTGATATTTTATGACTTTGTGTCTCTCTCTGTACCCAAGACACTGTAGTCACTGGGTGTGGTGATTTCAGTGATCAATGCTACTTTTGTCTTCTTTTCGTGGACCACTATAACTGGTTTTCTTGTATCTATCTTTTGAACTGTTGGTAATGGGTGATCCCATGTGATGTAGATGTCTTCATTTTCTATGATGCGTTGTGGCTCATGTTTCCAGTGTTTTTCAGCCACTTAAATACCATAATGTTTGCACAATCCTCAGTGCAACAGTCTTGCCTCATTATTATGCCTTTCAGTATACAATCTGTAGAACAGAGCATGTGATGTAACTTTAAGAAGCATTTCAAAGTGAGGGCACATGCATATAAAAAGCGAGCATGTGCAGGCAGCAGTGCCATTTTGAGAGAAAAGCCAGAGTGTTAACATGTATGACTGTAGTAGTCAGTCTGTTTATAAGTTTAAGTTTAAGTTACTAAGCCTCAAATCTGATGTGTTTGTATATAATAAAGCTGCTTGAACCAAACCCACAACTGTTCATCTGTTTTATCCTGACTGGACAAGCGACATAGTCCTTCTGCCATTAGTATGTCACAACCAGCAATGAGGTGTGTAACTGTTTCCAATTCTGTTTTACAAAACCTACATTTGTCTGTTTCTCCCACATGTTCAATGGACTTTGTAAACCCATGTGTACATAGCCACTGTCTTGGGTTGCCAGTATTAACCTTTCATCTCTTTGTTTGAATTTGTCGCTCCTTAATCATTCCTGTGTTCGATCCTGATCAACATGAGGTTCTTACATAAGTTTTCTATACTTGCAATTATATTTATGCATTTTCAACATTTCTTGCCTTCTCATCTGGTCCTTCACCTTATATTCTTTCTTTTTTTTTTTTTTTTTGGCACATTCAATTGCTGCCTGATTTTTATCTACTTCTGGTTTGATTTCAATTCCTGCTTGATGCCGATATGCTTCTGCTAGACTAAGCAGGGAAGTCATCTTAGATTTATTCTCCTCATGTTTCAAAACTTTCACTATGTTTGGGTCTTGTGAGGTCAGCAGATGTGTGCAGTTCCACGATTGCAGAACTATACATGTAATCAATTTCAAGGAGGCCCATACCTCCTTCGGAACAGGGAATATATAATCTTGGTATGCACCGATTTTTATAAATTATTTGGTAATCCAACACGTTTTGGGGTCAGTTAGTTACTTCAAAACTGTAAGTTAGGACAGGAAAAGCAAATTGGTTTATAGCTTGAATTTTTTTCCTAGATGTCAATGCTGTTTTCAGGACCAATTTAAGTCTTCTAAAGTATTCCTAAGTTTTAATCACATTTGTTCATGTTTTATTGTTGATCTTTCACTGATTCTCAAATATTTGTACACTCCTTCTTGCTCAAGTTCTTTTATATCATGTTTGTCCCAACTTGATGTTTTCTTGGTGCTGCAGTTTTCTTGCTTTAAAGGTTGCTTTTGAACATTTATCAAGAACAAATGACATTCTTATATCATCTGAAAAGGGTTTGACAACTTGCAGTTGTGGTTTCAGTTCCTCATCTGATGAGCTATACAGTTTTAAATCATCGACAGAGAAGATGAGAAGTCTTTACACTTTGTTGTTTTCTAGGAGCCAAATTATAGCCATGGCCTAAGCTAAGTAGACAGCTTAATGGGTTAAGGACAAGACAGAATAGCAGCGGTTACAAAAAATCACCCTGGAATATTCCCCATTGAATTTTTATCCCTGGAATAACAATTTGACCTTTATCATGGCTTAGTTGTAGAGTGGTCTGCCACTGTTTCATGGTCACTGTAATGTAGTCGATCAGTGTAGGGTGTATCATATACATTTTTAAGCACTCTTTTATCCATGAATGTGGGATACTATCAAATGCTTTTTTATAGTCAATCCATGCCATACATAAATTCTTCCCCTTTTTACAGTTCTCCAATATGACTTTATTTAACAACAAATTATCTTTTGTTCCATATGACTTTCTTTTATTGCCCTTTTGTTCTACTGCCATAATTGAGTTTTCTTCTAAATGACTATAAACTCTGTCAGCATCAATCCCAGTGTATAGTTTATATGTCGCCGGAAGGCAAGTTATTGGTCTATAATTTTTAGGGTAGCTTGCAGGTTCACTGTTAAGTAGGAGCATTGTTTTTCCTATTGTTAGCCAGGTTGGTGTCTGTTCGGGGTGCACATATAAATAGTTCTCACTCATGGCTAAATCTTCATGCAAAGATGTTAATACTTTTAACCAGAAGTTAGGTACTGCATCTGGGCTTGGGGTTTTTCAATTAGAGGATTTTCTTAACTTTGTTTCAATCTCTCTAGCTGTTATTTCATCCCATTTCATATCATGTACCTTTAAACTTCTTATTCTTTCTTTTACTTCTTCTATCCATTTAGCATCTTTGTTATGTTTTACAGGATCTTCATAAATATGTCTCCAGAATGTATCTAGTTCTTCTGTTTTGGTGGTCTTTCAATTCCTTTTGCCTTGTTCCCCAATTCTCTATAAAACATTTTTGGTCATTAATAAGTTGCTTATTTTGTACTTTTCCTTTACATTTATCTGCGTATCTTCTAAGTTTTTCCACCTGTGCTGAGAGTTTTAGTTTATTTGCGTAAGTGCATGATAGATCCTGATCTATTCTAATACTGCGCATTACTTTTATCACATCTATCTTTCTAAGTATTTTTGTTGATCAGTTCCCTCTTTTATACTCTTCTAACAGTGTCACTTCCTGTCTTAACTGCTTTAAAGTTTTCTCTATTCGATACTTCCATAACGGTATTCAATTTCTCCCCTTCCTTTCCCTCACTACCCTGTGTTCTTGTGGTAGAACTTTTTCAGTTATTAATTTTGCTGCACAGTAATATATCCTGTTTAATTCTGTTATATCGCATGGATTTCTATGAACAGTCCTAATTACTGTGTTCATTTGTTTTATCAAACTTCTGAGTTTTTGGGTTTTATTGACCTACTACAGTCTATTTCTTTCATCGATCTTAATACATTCATCTATCTTTATTAAATCAAGCAACTCTTCTCTTAACTTATTTTCTTCTAAACTGAGGACACATTTTTTGTTTCCCATTTCCTGTGGGCATTCCATATTAAGTTCTATAACATCTTCCTGTGGTACATTCTCTTCAGTTTCATCCTGTGTCATCTGTTGCTCTGTCATATGGGAATTCACTGGCCTATCACTCTTCACCACTGACTGTGTCAGAGTTTCCACAATTTCCTATTCCTTCCCTTGCTGTCCAGCTTCAAGTGAACATTTATACTGGTTTCCTGTGGAAGGCTCCAAAATATCTTCATATGGCACCTGACCAATTACTTACTATTCCACTGGTTTCCCCTTAATTTGGATGTTCATTGCACTAACCTGTTGTGGTGCTTTCTGAATTAGATTTTCGACACTGAATCCTTCACTTTGCAGATACTCAATAACCTCAGTTTCTATTTCTTTAACTTCTCCATTACTAAACTCCTTTTCTACTTTTCCTCTTTGTCTTCTTATTTTTTTGTATTGTAAAGTTTTCCATGTATGGATTCCTTTGCCTGTATTTCTCTTCAAATATCTTTGGTGCTGCTCTTTTCGTATTGATTAGTTTTGCTTTCTCCTTTGCATAGATATTACACCATATTAAATCTCTTTTTCTTTCCCATGTCCATATTTCTTCTACAGATATCTCCTGATCTTCCTGTTTCTCCTTACTATGGGGACTCGTTCCATCATGCAGTGATGTAACCTGTGTTAAACCTTCTACACCAAATTGTTCATTTTGCAAGCATTCCATAACTTCAACTTCTATTTTTTAACTTCTACTTTATTAATCTTCTTTTCTACATTCCCTCTTCATGATATTATTTTTTTTTAATTGTGAAATTTTTCATATATGGATGCTTTTGGGTGTATTTCTCTTTGAATATCTTTGGGACTGCCTTCTTTATATTGATTAATTTGGCTTTTGCCTTTGCATAAATATTGCACCACATCAAATCTATCTTTCTTTCCCATGTCTATATATATATAACTAAAAAGTATATTCTTATACTTTTCAAAAATTTCTAGGTTTTGTTGTTTATATTTTTGCACTTCCTCAGATGCTCCTTTTTCCAAACAGATCAAAGTTTCTTGGTCCATATACTATTTTTCACAAATCTGTTGTATTAATGAACACACATTTTTATTTGAAGCTTCTAGCAGTCTTTCTTGTGGAAGTATTTTTCTTTCTTCTAATTTCTCTCTCAATCTTTTTGTATATCATGTGTCTGGAAATGTTGGGCTTTTTGCGTAATAATAGCAATACATAATTTCTTTTTTATCCTCAATAGTCCACTCTATTGTCTTTATGGCTCTTCTTTGGCCTATGAGTTTTTGTCGACTGCTACTTCCATCTACAACACGGGGGCCATCCTCTCCCTGGGCCTGGCCTAGACCCATTGTAGGAATGTTTACATATTTTGAGGATTCTGCACTGTCATTTTTTCCAGTCCTGGCACTAGTGTGCTTATCAGGATTGGACACTATTTTATCCTGGGTTTTGTGCACCCAGCTATCTTTTTAAATTTTTGACCTAATTCTGTCCATGATATATGCTATATAAATACAGTCTATATATTAGTGTTGCTTTGGTGAGATTTTGTGAAAAACAGGGTCCACCTTGTAAAGGTACTCACTAAGACTTGAGGATGAATTCAATTTCAGTAATACTGCTCTTCTTTGCTTACTGACTTATCATCTCTCCACTCAGACTCCTCAATATAAGGCAAGGAATGATTCTGAAGGATGATTACTAGTCCACAAAAAGACATGCAACCAACACTGAACAGACTAAAAAGCAACATTTTGTTGGGACAAACACATCACAGAATAGAAAGCTGGATGTAGAGAAAAACTATGTTCACCAATTCCTATCATCAGTGGACTTCCTCAGGGATCTGTCTTGGGGTCTTTTTAGGCATCTTTTTTTTTTTTTAAATGACAAAACTGACTCCATTGTCTGGCTTACTAAATATGCAGGTGACCATAAAACTGGAAACACTGCTCTTAGCCCCATTTACACCATCTCCCTTCAAATCCCACGTAACTACATATGTGTGTGCAGAAGATAAGATCTTGACTCTGATGTAAAAATGTAGTATTATGACATTTGGCAGATATCCTTACCAGCTTTATTAACTACTGAAGGACAACAACTAAATGATGACAATAGAGTAAAAGGCTTTGGGAGTTCTTGTACATGATGGCCTTCCATCTGATTTATTTTATTTATTTATTTTACATTTGTTTACCGGGAAAGCCCAACTGGATAAAATGTCTTTTTTTTCAGCATAGGCCCGGGTAGAAAAGTTCCACATGTCTAAATAACCGTAAGATACATATACAACATACAGGTACAAATATTGATTCAATCTCAAATACAAGTACAAAATTAATATACATGTTATACATTTCACTGATACAACCATATAGTCAAGATAGGATACAAAGAATAGCAGTACTGTGACTGTAGGTAGAAAACAAGCAAGTTAATATACATATGCTTAGTAGGGATATACTATTCAGATACAAAAATAACAGGTTGTGTTCCTTTAGCTGCCTTAAGACATCTGTTTCCTAACCAAGATTTGTTCAAGAGCAGGTCCATGATTCTGATAGGTGTGATTTGAGAAGTTTTTTAAAGTTGCAAGTGTTAGTAGTTGTTCTGATATTTAATGGCAGGGAATTCCAAGTTTTGGCTATGCACATGGAGTAAAGGGAAACGCCAGCTGCATTGCTAGGTTTGGATATATTTAGGAAGAATTTTTTACTGGAATGCAATATGCTTTTATTAGAGTAGTGTATTAGTAGATTTTGAAGTACTGGTATTTTTTCTGGCTGATTTACTATTCGAAGGGTGAAGGTGAGTTGATTGTAAGTAAGTAGATTTGTTAGTTCAAGCCAGGATAGTTGTTTTAAAGCCAAACAATGATGTGATCTGAAATTTGTTACTGTGGCAAACTTTGTGATTTTATTATAGCAAGTTTCAATTTTTTGTAGGTCAGATTTCTTAATGTTTGTAAAAATGTGTGAGGCATATTGTAGTGTAAAGATAAGATGGGTTTTTGCTATAGTGGCCTTTGAAGATTTTTTTAGAAAGTGTCAGTTTCTGTACAGGGTTCCTAGTTTTTTTGTGAACTTCTTTTATGGTCTGTGATATGTATATGTTGAATTTTATATTATGGTCAATGACCACTCCAAGTAATTTTGTTTGGGAAACTGGAGAAATAATTGTATGGTTTAATGATGAGATATTGAATGGTGGGAGGGCGTCTGCTGCTCTAGTTGGATAGAAGAGCATGAGTTTCATTTTGGTAGAGTTAAGCATAAGCTGTGCATTGTTTAGCCAATATTCTACAGCATTAAATCACTGCTGGGTGATTTTTTTGGAGTTTTTGTAGTGGTGGGGTGGCACAAATCATCCGCATATTGAACTACAGAGGCAAGTGGGGTGGCAGTATGAAGATTGTTAGATAATAAAAAGGAGAGGACCTAGAATAGATGCCTGTGATACTCCCAAGGTTACAGGCAGTAATGAAGATTGATTTTGTTGTGATTTTACGGCTTGCTGGTGTCCATTTAGGTATTGCTGGAACCAAGTAAGAGCAGAATGGCCAAGTTTAAGTTCCAAGAGTGTAGTTAAGAGTTTAGAATGGATGACAGTATCAAAAGCTTTGAGCAGATCAGGAAAGATGGAGGAAACTAAATTGCCATCACTGCAATGGTGGTTAATAATGTTAGTAAAGTTAACAAGGGCAGTGGTAGTGCTATGATTAGGACACAATCCATGCTGAGTGTTAGAAAGAAGATTGTTGGTTATTAGATAGTTTAAGAGTTGTGAATGGATGCACTTCTCAAGTAATTTTGATAATGGTGATAGTATAGCTATTGGCCGGTAATTTGATAATTTTGTTGAGTTTCCACCTTTATGTAGTGGGATGATATATGATACTTTCCACATTTTAGGGACTTGTTGTTCTGAGATGGATCAATTTATTAATATAGATACTGGATAGGAAATTGCTTCTGCAGCGATTTTTAAATATTTAGCAGCTAGATAGTCGGCAGCAAGTATAGTAGGTTTAACCTTTTGTGATATTTAACCATGATGTTTATTAGGAGAGGTTGGAAAGAGAAGTTATTGGGTTCTAGTGTGGGTACTATGTGAGTCTGGGTAGGAGAAGAACAGTTATTGTTTGTGAGGGCTAGTACGGACTCAGTGAAGTATCTGTTAAATTGAGAGGCTATATTGTCTTTAGTGGCAGTGAGTGTTGGGGAGGGAGTACTAGTTTGTCCTGGTTGTAGGATTTTTTTGATGGCAACCCAGAATGTTTGCAGGTTTCTTTGATTTTTACTATTGTAGTAACTTAATTTGTCCTGTCTAATATGTTTTTAGCTTTATTTCTTAGTTCAATATATGTTTGTTTGTTAGTTGTAGTTTTGTCATTGAGCCATTTCTCCCAGGCATTATCTCTATTTTTAACAGAGATCTTGTTTCTTTGGTTAGCCGGGGGCATAATTGGATTTTATCCTTATTGTTATATGGGGGGCCAAGATTTTAGGGTATTGAGGAAATCTGAGTTAAAGTAGTACTCAACTGTAATATCTAAAGGGAGATCTTTCAGTGGTGCCCAGTTGTATTTTTTTAAACTAGTTATGACGTCTTGGGGGATAAATATTTTCTTATCTTGGATTTGGTGTTAGGTGGTACGTTTATGTGTATTTATTTATTGTCGGAGAATGTAAGTTTGAATGTGGTCACTGAGGCTGTCTGGGAGACAGCCAGAGTGTAGGGATAAACTTGGCCTGTTGGTAAGGATCCAATCTAGGACTGAGTATTTACTTAATGTGTTGTTTACTCTAGTACAAGTTTGGATTGATTGTGAAAAACTGTGTAGGTTAATGTGGCCAGAAAGATTTTGAGAGAGAGCCAGTCCACATTAAAGTCACCCATTATAATTGTTTCCTGAGGGAGGGATGTTGCTGTCTAATTTAGGATGTGCTCTGGAGTAGTGAGATTGTTCTCAGGTGGGATGTAGGCTCCCACTATGTTCAGATGTTTCTTTGGATTAATGGTTAGTTTAGTAAACAGTATTTCAGTGTTGTTAAAGTTTGCGATGGTTAGGTCTACAGTTTCTAAACTGAGATTGTTTTTGTATAGAAAAGTGATACCACCACCTCTTTTCTGTTGTATATTTAACCTATGTATGTTGTATCTTGGGGTAAGTATTTATTTGTTAGAGATGTCTGGTTTTAGCCAGGTTTATGTTATAAGGGCTATATCTGGAGAATATAGAGCAAGGGTGGCATGCAATTCTTGAATTCTGTTCACAATGCTCCTGAGATTTATATTAAGTAGTAGTATGCCTGTGCCTTTTCTGGGAAGAGTTAATAGTTGTTTGGGATGGGTTGGATTTGTTTGGGGGCCAGGGTTGGGGTGAATGTTCCCACTAAGTATGAGCTATGATGCAATTTGAACTATAAATTTTACGAATTTTAATATAAATGCATCATATTTTTTTGCAACATTAGGGCAAGATTGTTGTGTGAGGTAAATGGCGCATGGTATATGTTTCTGGAATTATAGATACTTGGTGCTATTATTAAATTTGTATTTTTTAATTGTAATGGGTCCGGGAAAGGGGTAGTGTACGTAGGTTGTGTGTTGTTAAGTTCTGTATGGTAAGAGGTTATGTGAACTGTAATAGAAATAGCAGGATTGATGGGTATAAGTTATCATATTGCTTACTACTAATGTTTCAGATGTGTCTAAGTTAAAGTAATAATGTTATGGGTGGGTAGCAATAATTGTTCATTGTAATTGTGTTTTGATATGTGGGGGATTTAAAACTATTATTTCATCTGGTTATGATTTATTATACTAAAAGATGTAAATTAGCAGGTAGTTAAGCAAGTGGAGTGTGATGTATGGGAGTTAGTATGATATAGTTTAATTGGATAATTGGAATGATATAAATTTGGATTTATCTTAGCTGTGATAGGACTGCTTTACTTTGGGGAGTAGCTATTTGGAAATAAGTTTAGGCATAGCAGGGGTGGGTGGGAAAAGGGGGTATTGTGGGGGAGCGGAGAGAGCCCGAGCAAGGTCAAATGGAGTGGATACAGCCAGTCAGTGTGCTTGTGACCAGAAAAAACTATCAACAAAATGTGGGTACAGCCAGTCAGTGTGCTTGTGACCAGAAAAAAACTATCAACAAAATGGTCTGGGTTGAAGGTAGGTAGGAATTTAAAGGAACTGTAGTGCCTTAGTGATTTTTACTTTTAAAGCAAGTATATTCTACTTATTTGTAAACAACACTTTGGGGAAGCTGTAATGGACTGCAGTAATCACAAAACAGCTATAGGGTAATTTTCGTTTTCTTAGTATTATACACTAGCAACAGCTATAAGAAGGAAAAATACAGCTATATGTAATTAAGCTTACTATTTTACCCAACAAAAGCTAAGGGGAGACAAATACACAAGTTTATTTATCTGATTTTGGGGGGTAAATAAAACAGAAACTGTTTGATATCGTCCCTGCTGGTATACTCTCCAAATACCCTAATAACAAGACAGTTAATTAATCAGAGTCTTGACTGTGACCTACATTGCTTTTTGATGCTGTAAGTTTCTTTCTTCCAGCACTTTACAGTTCCCGGTTGCTTGAGTGGGTTCCCCGAGTGAAGTTAAAAGAAATTACAACTGAAATGCTTGATATATTCAGGGATAGTTGCTAGAGTTAGTGTACTGTAAAGAAAGGGTATAGAATAAATATGTTTGCTGATACTTACACTAGTAAAGCTCTATTTAAACAAAAACCTCTCTTCACTTACTCTAAACACCTTCTGTGGCAGCTATGGTATAATGCATTATACTTATGTAAACTCTTAACAATATTTAATTAAAGGAACAACCAAGACTTGCAGCAAGATAGAGACATATACATTCCAGGTACAATTAGGAAGCTTAAATACTTAATGGAATTCTTATGGGAGCTATGCTACAATATGATATACTTATGGAAACACTGTCAGTATTAGGTAAAAGGAACAATCAAACAGAAAAACATTGCAGAAAAATAACTAGAATTTAGACATATAGAATCAATTAAGAGCTATAACTCAGTCCTGTAGGAGGCTAATAGCATTTCAGTTTACTTAGAATCATGTGACCACCACTACAATCATTAAACAAGTAAAACCTTATTAAGTTTCATAATGGGGTCTGTATATTATAAATGCAAAACCTAGCCTTAGAAATAATTACTAAAACTGATGCATAGTTGTTTTAGTAGTATATAGAGTTATAACATCAGTGTTTCAGAGAAGGCCTGTTAATAAGCATAAATACAGCCAGGAAAGAAAGACGAGATCCACAAAATCCTGTTATTTAGCGCTTTCGTTTTTTAATAAAAACTTCTTCAGAATACACATCCATAATGAACTAAACCCTTTTTTATACATCTATCAATTCCACTCTCAGATTAAAATCTGAAGGTTATTTTTGAATAAAAGTATAATAAATTAAGGATTTTTGTGGTTTGAACAAAATACAGTGTACTTTCTATGTTTTTTTATTGTAGTATGGTTTAAAACAATGTATTTAATGTTTTATATATCTTAATGGGGCTGTAGTAATTGAATTCAATTTAAGTAATTTCATTATGATGTCATTAACTATGAAGGCATGTACTTGTATAAAAAGGGTTTAGTTCATTATGGATGTGTATTCTGAAGAAGTTTTTATTAAAAAACGAAAGCGCTAAATAACAGGATTGTGTGGATCTCGTCTTTCTTTCCTGGCTGTTTTTAGTTTATTTGTGGTTTTGATTTTTATTATCCTGTTAATAAGCATGATAACACTTGGTATAAAGTCAATATACAAATTATGTATCATTACCCCTTATGTCAACAAAAATTGAAATAGGAAAGAACAGATATTAAATGCTATTAATATTCTAAGTCCTGCATTTCAGTAGCGTACCATTTATGCATTGAGAAAATAGCAAGGGTGCTTACATGGGAAGCACACAGGACCAGCAAAAAGAAAAGCAGGTATCTGGTATATTTTTAAAAATGGCACCCGATCTTCAGTAGGTTTAAATAAAGTTACTAGGTACCTTAGATACCTGATGCGTCTATAACGTGTACCATCTGTGAAGCATATGGAGTTACAGCTTGATTCTCTATGGTTTTGAGAGCTGTGCCACAGAGGTTACTGTCATCCTGTAGACAGCTCTAATCGGATTAATTATAGACTACTGCATCCAGATCTGTAACCTACTCACATACCATACCATCTGGTGGAATTGAAATATTTACAAATATTCCACTCAAAAAGAATCACAGGGCTTCAAGGCTTATCTTACAGCCAAAGACTACAACAGCCCTCTCTGCATCTTAGTATCTACTTAAAGGAGACTTATGCCTGACATGCAAAGGTTTAAAGGACTAATTAGTTTATGAAACCCATTAGTTAAAAAACCCTCTAGTAAAACTGTAGCTAGGATGGGTTGAATGGAGTGGCAGCCCCAGGTGCAAGCTTTCAGGGGTTTTGATGTGATCAGCAGTTAGGAGGTGGAGTATTGACAATGTATTGTCTACATTCAGTGCAGACTGCAATTCAGCATTTTCTTCATTCACTTAAACAGTCACAGTGGTACAGCTGTTTAAATCAATTACTGATGCAATATTGGAGTAAAACAGAGTAAAAGACTGAAAGAGCAAAAACAGATGATTTTTTTTACTGCTAGCCACAAGAGTGCTATGCATATGCCTGGCAATATTCTGTGCATATACAGATAAAAATCAGTGAAAATATTTTTACATACTTGCAAACACTAACACATACATTATCATATTGCCCCTGAAAGCCATCACACAAGCTATACTAATTTTCCCACAAGTACACATGTACTAACACACTGGCCCTGACAAGCCAGATCTTTCAAAAGATACACACACACACACACACACACACACACACACTCACACGCATGCACTGCACACATACTTACAGCCAAATTTTTGAGGTGCTGGAGAAAAACAGAGTAGATGGTTAAACCTATACAGATACAGGGAAGTCAAGCCGTCTCCATGCAGAAGAAGCCACAGCCAAGAACTCAACCAGAGCTATACACTGTGAGATGGCTATACTAGTCACTGCACCACTGTGCCAATATTAAGTCACTTTTAAACATTTTGTGCTACTGCCAGACCACCAAATTTAAACCCTTAATGAGTATTTTTTCTTTTTGTTTTATTTTTGTTTTTAACACTTGTTGAGTATTATGCTGATGTTTCTAATGGAAAGTGAGAAAAAGTATGACCAACTTGTTACACTTAAATGGAGTGAGCCCCCCCCCCCCCGACACACACACACAAACACACACCATGTGAATACTATTTTTACAAAGATTTTAGCAAATACACTGTTGGGCACTATTCCTGGCATACCAGATCAGTGGCGGCTGGTGATTTCAAATCAAAGGGGGGCTACAGGAGACAATGGAATGGGTGTGGCCAATGGGAAGGGGTGTGTCCAACTAAAATGGGGTGGAGCTATGGTGTAGTGGGATCAATGCTGGACATGCTTACATTTACATGAAATAAATGTTCAAGTCACTATGGCACATGCTAAATATTCCACACAGCACACATTGTTACATGTATATACAGGTTGGTTTGAAGACTTACCTCTGCAGTATGCTGCAAACAATACTTCATACTCGGTTTCTGCACCTGATGAGAAGCTGTGGTCTGGTCTGGAAGACATCAGGTCATACTGGATCCCCCCCCCCTTTTTCATGGAGGCTAAAAAGGGACAGTTTTAAAGTTTCCCAAGCAAACGCTTGTAGTCTTCTCTTTCGGCTGTTCCCATTAGGGGTTGCCACAGCGGATAAGTTTCCAATTTCTTCCTGTCCTCTGCATCTTGCTCTGTCACACCAACCACCTGCATGTCCTCTCTCACCACATCCATAAAGCTCATCTTAGGCCTTCCTCTTTTTCTCTGACCTGGCAGCTTCATCCTTATCATAGTTTTCCCAATATACCCAGTATCCCTGCCTCAGCACATGTCCAAACAAACCTAATTTCGTCTCACTGGCATACAAATACTGTGGATGACTTTCAAGATGATATCACTTAATTGGTCCATCATTATCTAAAATGGGCACATATTCCTTGTTATGCCAGCATTACTGGGACTAGCTTAATATTCAGTGCTAACCAGTACAGATAGGGTTAAACATCAATAAAACAGTTTGCAATTATCCTTGATGAAGAAGATGTTTCTTGCAGAACTGAGAAGGCAGTGCAAAAGGAGCAGGCAGAAGATAGGGTATATAAAACTAGAAGGCCTCACAAAGAGAATTCTTGGCCTTAAACACTTGTCCTATATAGACAGACTCAAAAAACTCCCAACTATTCTCTATCTCATTATAGCATGGTCAGCTACACATTGTAGTTTGCCCTTCCCTTCCATTGGAAAGTTTCAAGATTCCAACCTAGCTCTGCCATGTACCCTGTCCATGGTCTGTTTAGCATTTGTATTCCTCTCCAAGACATGAGTAAGCGGCGACAACATATAGTGTAGATAGCTGCTATATGGAAATGTATTTATTGCATTTGATTACTGGGAAAATCCGACTGAGCAATAAAACCCCTTTTCAGTGAGGCCCAGGGAGAAAAGATTCAACTAACAAAGATATATACACATACCTTACATACAGTATACCGAGATAACAAACATCTCTGCTAAGGTAAAAGGAGTAAAATAAAATCCACATTGCCATACATTTACTCAAAATGCACACATATGCTTTCATACTCCAGTCTACAGTACACAGACTTTCATTCTGTATGTTTGTATGTATACCTAGCCCAGTTACATCTTCTGTGTATTTCAAGCTGCATTAGCCAGCATAAAACATCTCTCAGGCTTGTGCGCATTTATTTAAGGTTACTTATGATGTGCAGATTTTTGCCTAGGTCAGATTCAACAATATACACCTTGCAGCATACCTCTCAACCTCTTAGAGCAAGAAATCTGGACAAAACCATGTATAAAAGTGGGACAAAGGACCAAAAATAGGGACAATTTTTAAATATTTCTCTTCTCACAAACTTAGAATGTTGATAGAACAACAGGTTTTACATTAGCATGAATTTTCTGAAGGGTATTTGAAATCTGAAACTCCAATGTCTGTCATTACTTTCTAACTTCAGTCTTTAATGATTTCTCTTATGTCACTTAACAGTCATGTACATTTTGCTTTCCAACTTCCACCAGTATCCCTCATTAACAGTGGCGACAACTACTGACTGAGGTTTCTTTTTGGGAATAAACTCTTGGCTAGGCTTGTAAGGGCCCCAGGGGCATTAGCCTAGTAACCTCCTATGATCCTATTTAAAACACCCCCAAACTAGAGAAAAAAAAAACTTACAAGAGCAACTGACAGCACAGTTAAACAGGCAATATGCCATTCAGTAATCCTTTATGACAACACATTAACAGAGTAAAATGCTGAGCTCAGTGTTCATCAGCTGGTTAGATTTATGGAAAAAAACAGTGGTATAACAAAAGAAACATGCTAAAACATATGTCTTAAACATTAGACATAAGAACTGCCGATACAGATTGTGCAGATGCCTGCAGGAGACCAGCAGCAGAGATTTCTATAATTAAATTCAGTGGTCATCAGTATCCAAACAATCTCCATGTGCCTGTCTTGGGCAAGATTAATGACATCTCAGAAACCATCACCGTACTGAAAATTATGACAAAATGTCTTCAACTATGCATGTGGGAACCAATGATGAGAAAAATGCCAAGAAAGAGACGTAGTATGAATTTTTGTAACTGGGGAAGAATGCAGAAATTCTATCAGCATGGCAGGTTCAGACATTTTGCATGTTCCACTTTGTCGCACAGGAAGAACTAAAACATCACCTACATTTAAAGCATACAGAAACAAAAGCCACACACAAATTATGAATTTATTTTATAAAGACATGCTGGTTGTTTTTTTTTCCCGTAAACATCTCCTAAGTATTGTATTTTTCTTTGACCTGCCCTGTGACTTCTGCCATTGCTGAATAGAGCCCAAGAAACACCAGTACACTGTCTTCTTAATAAATAAACAAAATTAATTAATTAGCATCAGGGAAAGAACCCTTTTGTTGTCATTTGTTATTGACTTGCCCAACAAGATGTAGAAGATAAAGGATTTCTTCTTGAAATTGTTTGTATAGGTATTTTATACCCCAAGGAGTCTCCCTGGTAGATGGCAAATGTTGGAGGTATGATGGGGAAGAAAGAGGTAACTGGGAACATATGTTTTGGGAGTGTAATGAGCTGGCAGACTTTAGAAATTCTCTGTAGAGTAATCTGTCAGGAATACTGGGTAAGTAAATGGTTGTAACTAAGGAAATATTTTTTTGAGCTGGGATACGGGCTTTGAATTGCCTAGACATAGAAAGGCCTTGTTACATTTAATTCTGGTGGTTGCAAAAAAGTACTTACTAGAAAATGGAATTCATTTTGTAGGAGGAGTGAGATTAAGGGAAGGCAGGAATTGAACAATGTATGTGATGTTGGATTGACGATAGTTGTACAGAAGAACGTATGTGATTTATGTCTGTAACTGTCCTGGATGGGGTATTCCACCTGTTGCAGAGGAGTAGGTGGAATTTGCTACAGTTTGCTGTCACACACTTCTGGTCTTTAACCATTTTATTTCCATTCCTAAAGCTACAATGTCCAGTTTAAAATAAATATCCTAACTGAAATGCATAAAACATCATAAATATGGTTTCCTCAAAAGAAACTGAATAAATAAAACTTGAAAGTATAGTGACAGTACAGCAATAAAAAATAAGGAAACTAGTTCCAGCTGCTGTAAAATACATTTAAAATTACCTCAAGTTGTGCAAGTAGCCAGCCTACTTATTAAACAATTGCACATTCCCTTTAATTTTGTCTTTTTAAGGTGAGTCTTCAACAAGATTTTCTGCTTATACAGCTACAACACCTGTTCACTTATTTATTTGAAGAGTTGACTTTTCGCTTTGGTATGAGCATTGTGTTTGAAAAAAATATACCCAATATACAAATCAGAATATGTGTTTCCATCTGAATAATTGCACACCCTGCTCAACTCTCCCCTCACCTGAACTTAACATTACTGATGTCTGAAACTGGCTTGCATTCTGAAGCAGTTGCTTAAACTGGTAAAAATGTGTACACTGTGATCTGTTTGTTGTGAACAAATGTAGACAGAGTTCTGGATTGCAAAAAGCAGGGCTTATTATGAGCTGCAGGTTTAGTTACATCATTGATATCTTTTGGTGGCATATTATAATTAAACGGGGATTGCACAACATTTCAAACTCTAGTAGCAGCTGATTATATCAGATATACAGTGCATTGTTTGCAGCTGCAACAAATTAATTTGTGGATATACTTTAATTTTATCAGGAAGAAATCCTCATTTTGAACTCTGTAGCAGTTTATTATATCAGATGCAAAGAAACTGTGTGTAGCTGTTGAAATTTAATCTGAGGGAGTTTTTATTGCCACCACCGTGATTGCACACATCTCACTTATGTCCTGAATACCATTCCAGAGTCCACATTTCAGAAACTGCATAAACAGAAAGTGTAGTTCAGGGGAGGGCCGCAGAAACTGAGTAAAGACAATGTAAAAATATCTTATTAATGGCAAATGGCATGATGACATGACATAAGAAAGAACAGGACTTAAATAACCATAGAATTTAACAGGGGGCTATGCATTAAAAAATCAGTTTTAAAAAGTTGCATAAAGTAGGCCATTCCATATGGTGAGAGCCTCCTGTGAATGTGCAAAAGTTCCTATTCATGGAAAGAATGGTGAAAGGCTGGACCAGCCTCCCCAAGCTACAATGAGCTTTAACATTACATTCCTGTAAACTGGAACACACAGGTACAGACCCATGAACTCCAGTTAAACTACAAAGGCTTATGGTGTAGAAACCAGTTGTAAAACCAGTTTAATATAGGTGGAATTGTCATCCTTGGGTATCAGACAAATGAAGGTAATTAGTCTTTGGAGAACACATAGTCAGGAATTGAACCTTTAGGAGCAAAAGAAAAGGGTGACACTACTTTGTCCGTCAGCAAAGACACACTTACTTCAAAAAAATGAAGAAATGGTGAGCGATTGCGTTTGAGACCATGTCCATTTCTAACCGTCACTCATGACTCACGAGTAGGCTTTTTTTTTTTTTAAGTAGCTGGCTGCGAATGCTAGTCAAGGACTCGCCCAAACTTGCAAGCAAGCAAAGCACCCAACCGAAAGAAAATCAGATAGTCAGATAGATTAGGATATATTAGCAAGGCTAGGCAGCAGTCAGTGGCACTAGTGTACCCGCGAGTACGTACGGTAGCTAGAGCAAAAGGCAAAAGTACCTGTCTTGTCCTACACTGCCTGAAAATACTGATTTTTTTCTCGCTCTCTTTTTCAGAAAGCAAGAACCAATCAGTAGTCACCCTGCCATTCACGTCATGTACGTGACTGTGGATGAGGCAGTCCGGTCCCCTTCCACTTTACTGTGCGGTTACCGTACAGACTTCTGGGCATCACACACTGATGCAGAACTCCTCATAGTCCAGAATGCCTTTACAGCAGTCACAGACAGTCCAGCAGGCAGCGGAAAAAAAAAAACCCTGAACTTGCTGGGCAATGAGCATGCGCAGTTCAAGTTCCGGGACTTTGCGAGTCAGTCGGACTCATTTTTTTATAGTAAGCCAGCCAGTTTTCTTAATTTAAAAAATATTTTATTTTAGAAGTTGTGCTTTTGCTTTTCTTTTTTCTTCACACGGCTGGGGGGGCTACAGTCCTGCAGTCCAATGCCACGAGCCACCACTGCACCAGATCAGTAACTACTTTTTAACAGTGATAAAAAAACAGCAGCTGTAAACCACTTGTATCCACAGATGCCCTCAGTTATATCCATTTTATTGTGTTCACCTCAGATAAATTAACAATCACAACAATAAAGTACTTTATTTTACATCACACAAATGCACATTAGTCATGCAAAGCCAGATCAAGTACTGTTTAAAGTGAGTAAACAACGTGTAGGTGTTAAATAAGAACTAAGAACAGTTGAACTGCAAGATATATATACAGTATATAATACATATTTACATGTTTGTAGGTTGAGAACAGTAGTAGAGAGTAAAATTTGTTCATAGGTTAGAAATGTCAGATAGTGATATGAAAGTAGTTATCAAGGGATAGATCACTGGTAAGTAAGGAAAAAAAATGGGACCGTGAATGTGATAAAAGTGACCACATATTAAAGAAGTTAGGTAGGTAGAGTGCAATTGCACTTCCAACTATGGGACAGGCAAGAATGGAGCTGGGTTTTGAAGAGTTCAAAGTTTTCAGAGATTCTTAGAGATGCAGGGAGAGAGTTCCATTTTTTGGCTAAGGTAAAGGATAGAAGTAGCTGCCCAGAGGGACGATTTGGTTTATATGTGGATATTAGGTTTTGGTGGGTAGATCTTAGGGGTCTGTGAGGGGTGTATGAAGGTAAAATGTTGGTAAGTGCTGGACATATATTAGGTTTGAAAATAAGCTTGTGGGCTGTACAGAGTTGGAGGTAGTCCAGGTAATTGGGAAGTTCTAGCCATTGCAGCTGGTGGAGGGGTATACAGTGGTGAGTAGAGAATTTGAATGAAGTTGCGAACTTTGAGATTTTGTTGTAGCAGGTTTCCAGTTTAGAACAGTTGGGGGAAGATAGGTTGGTTAGCAAGGGAGCACCATACATCAGAGAGGGTAGTAAGTAGGTTGAAGCGAGGTTCTGTTTAGTTGGGGGGAGAGGAAGTGTGAGTTTCTATAGAGCATGCCAAGTTTCTGATGTGTTTTCTTAATATTTATTGAATATGGGTATCAAATTTTAGTTGTTCATCAATAGTAACCCCAAGAAGTTTGGCAAAAGGAACAATTTCTATAGTGGAGTTAACATGGCTGATAATTTTGAAGGCGGTTTGGTCAGGATGGATAGATTTTGATGGGGTGAATAGTAGGATTTTAGATTTATTGGCATTTAGGGAGAGATGATTTTGAAGCATCCAGTTCTCAGTAGTTGAGAAAGCAGTTTGAGTTATAGTTTGGAGCTCAAGGAGGTTGGAGGCAGAGCAGGCAGAGTGTTGAGTCATCTGCATATTGTACTATTCTGGTGTTGGGAATTGATGTGTGGAAATCATTAATGAAAATATTAAAGAGCATAGGGCCGAGTATGTATCCCTGGGGTAACCCAGTTGGGGTTGGAAGGAAGGCAGAGGTACCAGTTTTCCATTTCACAGCCTGGGATCTATCAGAGAGGTAGCTGCTAAACCAGGTAATGGTGTTTTGTGAGAGGTTAAGTTTAGAAATGTGGGTAAGAAGGTGGGTATGGGAGACAGTATCAAAAGCTTTGGAGAGGTCAAGGAGGACTGTGGATACTAGATTGCTGGAGTCACGGGCATGGTTTACTATGTCTAGGAATGAAAGAAGAGCTGTTACTGTGCTATGGCCAGGACGGAACCCATGTTGTGTTGGGGTGAGGAGTTGGTTATTTGTAAGGAATTGCATTAGCTGGAGGTGGCTACATTTCTCAAGAATTTTTGATATAGGAGATAGTATTGCTATCGGTCAGAAATTGGAGAAGTTATTGTTTTTGCCTCCTTTGTGGAGGGGTAGGATAAAGGTGATATGCCATAGTTTAGGAACATATGATTCCTGTATGGATCTGCTGATGAGTATGCTGATGGGAATGGCAGTACTGTCTGCTGCTAGTTTTAAAAAGATAGAGGGGATGTTGTCAGGGGCATTGGAGCAAGGCTTAAGTTTAGAAAGAAGCATTTTTATGTATGATGTGGGGACGGGTTTGAGATGAAATGTAGGAGGGGAGTTTAGGATGGAAGATTAGGGAGATGATTTGAGATGGGGGGAGGAGTTGTTAGGGAAGGTTTTGGTGAGTTCTGCTATGGAGTTAGTAAAGAATGAATTGAACAGTGTAGCTATTTCTGTGTCAGGTTTACTAGTGTCGGGGCAATGATTGTTTTTGGTGCCTGGATTAAGAAGGGAGTTAATGGATTTCCAGAATTATTTGGGGTTTGTGGAATGAGTAGTCTGGAGTTTGATATAGTATAATTTTTTATCCTGTGTAATATGTTTTTTGGCTAGGTTGTGGAGTTGTTTGTATTTAAGAAAGGTATCAGGGTGTTTATTGCAGTGATAGAGTTTCTAGGTCCTGTCCCTCTGTAGCATGGGAGTTTTGGTATCCTTAGTAAGCCAGGGGGCGGAATTGGTCTTTACACATTTTGTTCATGGAGTGGCTTGGGAGTTTAGGGTATCTATGAAGGTTGAGTTGAAGAGTTCTATAGCATTATCTAGGGGAAGGGTTTTTAGATTGTCCCAGTTTATAAGTTTTGGAGAATTGGAGAAAGTTGTGGCATTGAAGTTTGTGAGATTCTGAGTATGGATATATTGGTGTAGGTGAGGAGAGGATGGAGTTGATCTATGGATGAAGGCTGGTAAGTGATCGCTAATAGAGTCTGGTAAGGTGCTGATATGGGAGATGTTATTTGGGAGACAAGGATCCAGTCCAATATGGAGCCTGGGGGTTATTTTTATTGGGTTTAGTTATGGCACTAGTAAGCTGAGAGAAGTTATATAGATTGATGGATATGGTGGGGGTTTTGGCAGTAATTTTGTTCCAATCGATGTTAACCTCCTAGAATGTATGTCTCAGACATGGTATTAGTTGAGGCCCATTGAAGAATTTCCTCAAGAGTATTAATATTATTTCCTGGGGGAATATAGAAGGCTATGACACAGATGTTCTTATGATTATTTAGTTTAAGGGTGCCTATGACTAGTTCAGCATTGTTGAACTGGGGAATTGGATTTTGGTAGGAGGTGATGGAGAGTAGGCTGCAGTATATAAGGGCCATTCCTCCTCCCTTTTTTGGGGGGGGGCAGTCATGTCTGAGAGTTTGAAATCCTGGAGTTAGGATTTCTGAGTCTGCTATATTGGGTTTTAGCCATGTCTCTGATATGGCTACTATGTCAGGTTGGGCATGGTATAGCCAGGCATGAAGGTGGCCTATTTTGTTTTTTAGACTCTGGACATTGATGGTTAGGAGTTTGAGATATTTAGGGTTGGAAATATGGGTGGTAGTAGGGGACGTTGGAGTGTTGGTTATAGTGGATTCTGGATTGGGGTGTATGTCACCTGGTAGGAATAGTTGGTTGAAGGGGAATGAGATCAGGGGTTTGAGTTTATTTTTGGAGCATATTGTGAGGAATAGTAATGATTTAGAAATATGATGTTTCATAGAGGTAGGATGTTTTAGTTTGAAGCAGAGAAGTGGGTGTGGTTGAATTAGGTTGGGAGATATTGTATGGAAGTGAGATAAGGTAAAAGGATGAATGTTGTTGAGGGTGATGGTAGGGTGAGGAGGAGATAGGATTGAGAGGGGTAATCTGATAGAGGAATAAGAGGTAGCTTGGTATAGAGGAATTAGAAGTAGTAGGCAGAGGGTAGGGATGAGAGGGGTGTGACAAGGCATGGTGTGGTGTAGGATTACAGAAAGAAATGGCAGGTGGGTTTGTGAGTGAAGGAGTGGGGGAGTGGGGAAGTAATTAGATGTACGGTGTGTATGTGAGTGTAAGAGGGAGGGGTTTAGACGAGGGTGAAAGTACCTTGATGATTGGGAAGGGGAGGGAGAGAGATGGTATTGGATGATTGGAGGGGAGGGGCTTGTGAGGAGATGTGTGTTGGTTGGTAGGGAGGAAGGGGAGGGGCTGTACAGCTACAATAAAGTTAGGAGTACTGGGGGGTGGGAATTTGGGGTAAAGTAGGGGAGCAGAGTGATCCCGCAGGGTGAACGGAGTGAGTAGACCCAAGGAAAGAAGGCAGCAGGGCAGTGTGAAAAAACAATCAGTCTGGTGAAGGTAAATACAGAGGGAGGTAAACAGGATGGTTAAAGGGATACTTGTGGTACCGTACTAAGGGAAAGGATAAGACAAGTATCAGAGGTGGATGGAGGGTAGGACTGATACTAAGCAGTTAAAGAGAGAGAAATGGCTATTAAGATGTTATATTATAGTGAGTGAGAACGAGTGAGGTAAGAGAGGTTATAGATGGGTAGACACTGCCACCTAGTGGACAAATCTTGTAATTGTGGGGAGAGGAACCACTATATCAGTTAAATAGGTGTAGAGAGCAAGGAGCTCTGATATAGGAAAAAATGAGCCAGGGATGAGGCAGGTATAGGGGGATTCACAATAAAAATGGTATGGCTGCTGGTTATTCTGGCTGGGATCCTTTACTAACACCAGGAAAGTGGTAGAGCAATTTCACAAGCAAAATTACATTAGGTATGGCAGCATATTACATACTTTCTTTAATCCTTTAATTTCACTTTTGGGAGAAAGGTAGGACTGTCCCTGTAGGGAGTCAGGCAAACATGGTGAGACTTGGTATCTTGAGAATGGTCTTGGATGTCCAGGAGGGCTGGGCCAGTAGGCAAAGTAAAACTAGGTAAAGAAGGTTGAAGAGCTGGAGAAAATAGACAGGGAGAGGTTTATAAATTATGTATAAGGTTAAGCAGTAGTAATGGATAATACAAAAAGTAACATGTTAGGCAGCAGTGGACATATGCAAAACCAAGCACAAATACTTCAGGTGCAAACCCCTATTCAAATATGTATAACAAACTATCTAACAATCTAGAGGAATAAATAAGTCAAATGTGCTCAGAGCTGATTAAAATAAATTAAACACTGAAGGAGTATATTGACTCAAATAAGAGAATACTGGAAAAAATGGAAGAAGCTTTAAACAGATAGTCAAATGAGCTGATAGAACTGCAAAACACAGAGACCAAAATGAAGAAAAGGCTGTCCAAGTATGTTTCAAAATGGTAGAATTAGAGGACAGAGTAACATAAGGAAAATCTGAGATTTTCTGCTGTACCAGAGAAACTAGAAGGCTTGGATTGTATTAATTTTATGAAGGCACAAATAAGCAACTTGACTGGTATTCCACAGCAGGAACTGTTAATTGAAAGGGTGCACCAGGTGTATGCTCCAAATATGGCCATGAGAAAGCAGCCAAGACTTTTAATACTAAAGATTTAAGCCTAGCAGCAGAAGGAGTTGATCCTGCAAACCTACCAGCAGGAGTTGATCTTGACAAAACTGTGGCAAAAGGGCAAACTATTAAAAATTGGAGACAGTACAGTGTTTGTAGAAAGTGATGATTCACTGTGCACCACGCAGAAGAGAAACAAATGTATTCCAGTAATCAGGGAATGTCGAGAGGCAGGTATGAGATTTAAGCTGCAATATCCAGCTGTCCTCAGAATATTTTTTTCCCAGAGGGTTGATCAAAGTCATTCTTTGGAAAGGCAAAAGTTTGTTCAAAAAAAAAAAAAACATCAAGCAGAAGGGGACTTTGCTCCTCATTCTTCTGATAATAAAGCACATTGATGGACGTTGCCAGTGAAATCTTTTTCTACAGGAAATGCTTGAGAGACAGAGAAAAAACACAGGAGTTGATCAGAAGAAATGGGAGCATCATGGAATTTAACAGGAATCTGGAGTTGTGAGATGTAAATGAACAGGAAGAAGACCAGCAACATGAAATTAGTAAATAAATGTGAGACTGAAAAGCATCAATCACATTTGTAAAATATAGTTGTATAAGAATGAGTGGAAAGAGTGGACTTTTGTTGACTTTGTTAAATTTGTCTGGAACTGAATAAACTTTCCCTCAATTCATTTTTTTTTCTTAACAAATTTTTTTATGAAACTTTCCACAATATAAATTGCATATTTTATAGTAAAGTATTTTTAGTTGTTCTTGTATATGGTAAAGTTGTTAAAGTAAACCGACATTTTTTCCTTCCTCTTCTCTTTCTTTCCCTTTTTGGTATTAAGAAACATACGCATTACAGACAGTGCAAAAAGAGAAGAAAGGCTAGACAAAATCATGTTTAATAGGCTATAATCTTGATTTGTTGATGGTGTAAAAGTACACAGATCATAATATATGTAGAGCTGATATATTTTCCCTTATTTCTGCAAGGTGAATGTCTGGATTAAGACCCTTGGCTTAGTGCAATAACAAATTTTAAGGGGAAAAAATAAATATGAGAACACCGAATATAATGAAACGTTTTCCTTTAGCAATGAATGTTTCACCTTATTTTTCAGGCAGCAACAGCTGATTTAATTGATCTTTTTTCTGTTACTTTTCAAAGGAGGTGCATTGATAATAGGACAATAAAAGACAGAACACTGGTTTCTTCATGGTTAAAGGCTAATGATTTCTTAAAGTATGCAAGTAGTTTTGTGGGGAAGGATGAATAAAAATAAAAAAAAAACAGGACACCAATTAGTGTAAGTAGAAGCACAAGCAAACATGCATCTTAGCTTGGATAATCTCATCTCATACCAATCAACCTCATAATGCAAAAAGTCTGAACAAAGCCAAAAATAAAGGGTGGGGTAAAGGCCCAAAAATAGGAATAGATTTGAAATATTGCTCTTATAAACTTAGAAAGTTGCTAGAATAACAGGTTATGTGTTAGGATGCATGTTCTGATGGATGTGAAGTCAGAAACTCAAATGTATGTCATTAAGTGACTTCCATTCTCAATGATTTTCCAGACTCCCACACACACACATACACACACACACACACACACACACACACACACACACACACACACACACACAAATTCTATGAGGAACAAACCAAAAAATGTGAGGCAAACTATGGATATTTTGCAAAACTCTGAATAGCTGAAGAGTGTGACCCAATTTCAGGTTAACTAGGGCCTGTGTTAGCAGCTGTCTATTTGGCACAAATGCTCCTATTAGGAAGGTCAAACTAAATTATTTGAGGATGTACACAGTTCTATGTGTTTGTATTAAATTAATAAGTTATAGGGAGTTTGAAGGTTGCATTTGTTTCCTTATTTGAGGGTTCCAATGTTGATGAGAAAAAGAAATGTATAAAGGATTAACCTGCCAAACATTAATGAGTGCATGTATCATAAAATCTGGAATTCTACATTTAAAAAAACTACTATATATAATAGGTAGGAATAATGACTTCTTACCATAATTGTGACATTTTCCATATTATCTTGGAATGTGAATGGTCTCACAGGTATAGACTAAAAGGAAAGAATGCTTAATTGTATTAAGAAATACTATTGGGGACACATTTGTAAAGAATTGACCATGTGAATCTGATAAGAAAGGATTTCAGCATGGATATTCTGCAAACAATCAGGGGCAATAGAAAAGAGGAGTACTTATATTAATTGCCAGAGGAGCACCAGTAGTGATAGAAGAGGGCAAAAAAGATAATAATGGCAAGAATGATAATATAGATAAAACTGCAGGGCAATTTAGTGAAGATGAGACACTGGAGCTTTCACACCTATTTGTTCAAAGGAACGGAGTTTAAGGAATGAGTAGTGGAAATTATACAGGAGCTATAACAGAAGATAGAGAGTACTCCAGGAGTTATAGCCAGTGAGCGGATAAAATGAGAGTGGAGGTTAAAAATAGGGTATACATAAAAGAAAAAGAGATCTGATTAAGAAGTAATAAGAATTATTCAGAGTGGCTGACAAAGTATTTCAAAAAAGTGGAATCTCAGAGGACAAGAGTAGGTGCAATTGTAGGTGCTAAAAAGAAAAATAAGAGAATACCTGGATAATATGCATGAGTTTCAAAAGACTACTGTTAACTGTTTTTTTGATAACTCCAGAGCACAGAGATTCTGTAAAGGTATTAGAGATATTTTGGAAACTTTTTGAACATTTTTATAAAGCAGATTAGTGGGGACATCAAGAAAAAGCACAAATGGAAATATTTATGGAAGACTTAAATACGCCAAGGTTAGAGGTAGATGAGACTGAACAACTAACAGTTAAAATAGCAGGAGATGAGATAAAAATCATGATGTATAAGCAATCAACAAGAAAGAAGAGGTGGTATTCTGGTGGAAGTTTGCAAGTTAGGAGGGAAGAAAGTGACAAAATCTGGAAGATTTATTTAACAGTATTTTAAAAGGCGGGGAGGCACCAACATGCTGGAAAAAAAAAAGCTGCAGTGGCTGTTATACCTGAAGATGGTAAAGACCCATCTAATCCAGCTTCACATAAGTCCATCTCAATTCTAAACCATGATTATAAAGTGTTTATGTCTCAAATGGCTAAAAAATGGAAAGGTAATTCCAAAATTGATAGATATGGACAAGTGTGGTTTTGTGAAGGGGAAACAATAATTTGAAAACATTAAAAGAGCAATGATGATCGAGAGAGAAGCATAAAGTAAGAAAACACCACTGTGAACTAGTCCGTTACTTTAAAGTCTGAGGTTAATACAGGATTAGAAATGACACAAGACTCCAAGGCTCAAACTTAACAATTTATTAAACAAAAACGTACTAAATAAACAGTAAAAGACTAATAAATCATGTATTTACATGCATATGCATAAACAAAATCATCTTTGCCACTGATAGGGAGACTTCAATCCTATCCAGTGCAGCTATCTGTTCAGTCAAGGCAAGGCCGACACTGGCAAAATGGCTTTAAGCTCAGTTCAGGCTGCTACTGTGATTAAATCCGCATGATTTCCATTTTAGTCTTTGAGCTTTTCATAGCCTTGAACAAACAACAGGGTCAACAGGTTCAACTAATGACATATTGATCACAAGCTCATCATGAGTTGATGGAATATTTTAGAAAATTACAGATAATTTCCTAAGTTGTAAACAAGTCTCGTAATGTCTGGTCTTGTGCCTTACTTCCCTTTTTCAAAGAACAGTAATCAGTGAGCAAGGCCTGCTCTTAAGCATATTGTATTGTTACAATATTAGCAGCATATAGTGAGGTAGTGGCATGTCAGATCTAGCAATAATCAGTCTAGCAATAATTAAACATACACAGTGATACGTGGCTCGAGGCATAACAAAAACCTGGTAGACTGTGTGGATCCGTCACAGACCACCCCTTGCATCGAGCAACGTACACTGTGTATCCCTTATAAGAGTTAAAACTGACAACATCAATTTGTACCTTCTCATCACTTTACAGTAAATGCAGCATGATATTAAGCAAAATAACACTGAAACTATTGTGGTCAAAAGCAAAGGATGCAATAACAAATTAAACCACACTGAAGCCTTAGATGACCACATAAAAATATCATACCAATGCGAAACAGTTATATCCTGTATTTCATTTGCAATTTTTACAATGGTACCTTTGTCTTTAATCATTTTAATCACTGTTTGATGCACATCATTTAGTGTTGTATTTAAAAGTTGCAACACTATTTGTCCTTCCTGCTTAATCTGTTGAAAGTTCGGGTGGACTAGAGATGGCCATCTAAAAGTGTGTAATAGTTCTATGCTAGCATTAAATGTGACGTCCATCCATCTAGTCAGTCTAATAAGTTCTCCAGTACAAAAATCAATAATTGCATGGATATTACTCTTACAGTATGCTCCACCGTTTGTGTTTATCCCATCACTCCAGGCTAATTTACAGGAAGATATCACACAAACAGTGGTATCATTTAGTTGGTAGATGTCTGTACCATTTACTACATACCTATGCCAGGTGCATTTCCCAGTTCCATTATGTAAGCATGGGTGAGGCTTCCTTTTCACCATCATGCATACCCACTCCTGTGGCCAGGTCTCACAACCTGCCAAATCAATGGGTACCTCACTATAATCAATCAAAATAGACTCAAATTGAGGTACACACCAATTATTTCCAAATTGCAAGGGCAATGTAACAAATGGACAGACCTGCTTTTTTTCCTTTTTTACTAGCAAGATAGTCAAAAATCAGTATACAAGACATATTTTCACATACAAAATCTATTGGCTTTAACCAATGATATAGTTGCAGTTCCTTTTGCCAATGGGATGCCTTTTTAGCCCCCCAAGTTTGAGTGAATTGCAAATATTGCTGGTTGGCAGCCAATTGAGATAAGATACAAAAGGTCTGATTTACTTCTGCTGTGAAGTTATTTAAAATCTGTTCTGTATATGTATTTGTATGTTCAATCCACCTCCACAAGACAGTTTGAGTTAAAATACCATCTACAGTTCTTTGTCCTAGCTCGGGATCATGGTCTGCTAGTAGCTTAAAGGCCATATTTAGGTCAGTGCCCAACGGCTCAATTTCCTACGTAGGGTATCTATATCTACACTGTTTAGGAATCCAGTCCCTGTTCCGACTGCACCTAGTGCAGTACCAAGAATACCTGTAACATCACGTTTATTCCTTTTATATTTGTAATGTCTGTATTTGATATGCAAAGAATTAACCGGCCATAATTGTACAATTTTACAATGTGGATACCTGATAGTAATATCAGCTGCTGACATGTTAGCTATCATTTTAATACATTGTATAACTTTAGCACTACTTACAGTTTTACATCCTCTTGTATACCTTACTACATGTCCCAAACCATCAAATACAGTTGAACTATTGTCCATGACATATATTTCCAAACTCGGAGATAGGGTTTCGCGGTGTCATTTTTCCTTTGAAATTCAGCTGTGCAGGAGGAATCTAATGGAGACTTGGCTAGTGGAAATCCCGACTCATTTAGCCTTTGGTATAAACCTCCAAAAGGTTTGGAAACACATTTTTCAGGATGTCTATCACAGTTTAGTCTACATACAGTTGTAATGTTCTCCGTCTGAGTGATGTTGCAAGTTAAGGCAGATTTAGGTGTCACCGCATATAGATCATCTCCCAATTTCAAATAAAAGTCACAGTCCGCCGTTAAATTTGCAACATCTTTCTCTTCGAATAGAGGGATAGGATCAAGACAGTCATATGGCCCATCTAAGTGTTGTCGTCGGAAAAGGTTGGCACCTTCCCAAACAGTGGCAATAATCTATGGAGAGGAAAGTACAACAGTTGTTTAGCAGAATCAAGTAATACTAAAACAGTATCACCAGGTCCTTCACAAATCACAGTCCCATGTTCATTTGGCTGATTGGGTGTGGTCACTATAACTTTCGTTCCCAGCCATTTGCCTGGTTTAGTATCACAGTCTTGTAGTAAAATGACAGCATCTTGATGCATACAAATTTCTACTAAAGGTTGTCCTTTCTGAATCATCTGTGTCTTGTTATCTAAATTGATAGCCTTCACTATCACTTCTCGTTCTGGCTCCCATAATGTAAAAACCTCCCAGCTTTCTCCTAATAGTCCTTTTTGCCCCCAGTGCCAATTTTCTGGGAGAAAGAGTTTCCAACCTGTCTCAACTAATACTATATTTTGTGCTGGCACTCTTTGTTCAGTCAATGCACATAGCCAGAACTGAGTTTGATCAGTATTTGTCAAAAGAAGGTATATGGCATTTGGGTTCAGCTTTTCTAGTTTTAAAATACAACAGTTGGACCAAATGTCATTCATATGCATTTGCAAAGGAGTTCCTTGATGCTTTCGAGGCCTATTATTTAGCTGGCTCACAGCTAATTCTAATACCTTTGCCCATCCTCGTAGCGTCCCATCATTCGTATTTTTTCGGATTTGTTCTTTAAGGAGGCCATTATACCTTTCAATCAAACCAGCAGCTTGAGGATGATATGGGATATGCAGCACCCATCAAACTCTATTTTCCTTTGCCCATTCTTGAACCTCTGCTCCGGTAAAGTGACTGCCTTGGTCACTTTGGATTTCACTAGTAATCCCATATGTCATACATAATTTATTCAATCCTTTTAACACTGCTTGCTGGTTTGCCTTTTTGCATGGGGACACCATTAGTAATCCTGAATAAGTGTCCACCATCGTTAGGCAATATTGCTGATTTTGACCCAGTGGTAAAGGACCAATAAAGTCTATTTGCCAGATTTGTGCTGGACGACTGTCTCGGTGAATGTGTCCACATGCTTCTGCTTGCAGTTGCTTTTGTTTATTTCTTTGACAGATTTCACACTGCTTTATAACATCTGTAGTTATTTCCTTATACAACTGCATACCATGCCTTTGTGCCCATTCTATTGTAGCATCTCTTCCCAAGTGCCCACTCCGATCATGGGCCCATCTTGCCATGCTAGCACTTTTGACTTTCTCTTCAGCAACACGTACCACGGCCATCTTATCTACCTGCTGGTTATGCCTCCTTTCATTTGTTACAAGTGATGCATGGGCATCTACATGTCTAACACTGATTTTGCATTGTTGAGCTTTTTCCCAAATCCGTTGCCAGTCTTCTGAACCTCTCCATAGAGGTCTGCCATGGATCTTTCAATCCTGTTGTTGCCAGGCAGATAACCAGGTTGTCAGTCCCTTAAAAACTGCCCAGCTGTCAGTATAGATGTACACTTCATCTCCAGGTGATAAACTATCGATGACCAGGGCAACAGCTCATAATTCTGCCTGATTATTTGAACCAGCAGTACCTTCATCGAATAACACAGTTTCTGTTCGTGGGCAATAAGCCACTGCAGTCCAGGTCCTACCATTTGATCCAATTTTAGCAGAACCATCAGTAAACCATGCATGTTTCTGTTTTTCTGCATCTAAATTATCTAATGGTAATGCTTCAGTGATTGGGGATTTTGGAAGCTCATGTCGCTGTTGTAATGTCGCATCAGCTTCATCCAAAATTACCAGTCCAACCAACTGTTGTTGTACTTGAGATACTCCAGGCACGATGTTGGCCCATTCCTGTAAATACCACTTCCATTTCTGCACAGTCGAAGATTGTGCTATTAGAGTTTTCATTAAATTATTATCTCGTAACTACCCCTGGATTGGGTAGTCTATCTTAACTGTCACTGTTTGTTGTTTAGTTATTCCTTCCACATGAATCAATGCTGTGTACACTGCTAGCACATGCTGCTCAAGGGGGCTATATTTTACCTGTGCTCCAGTCAGGGATTTGGACCAAAATCCCAAGGGACTCTTTCCCAGTGTCATCCTTCTGCCACAGCCCCCAAGACATAACATTATTGGCAACAGTTACTTCAAGGATAAAAGGTTGCTGTGGATCAACTGGGCCCAGCCCCACACTCTGCTGTAGGGCCTTTTTTGCTTCGTCGAAAGCTGTTTGCTGCTTGGAACCCCACTGAAAGTCACATTTTTCCTCATTACATAGTGAATGGGTGCAAAACCAGTCCAAGGTGAGGTACAAATGCTCTCCAAAAGCCCATTGCTCCCAAGAACGTTTGTGCTTGCTGTTTCATTTTTGGGACTGCAATTTTCTGAATACTCTCTAGTGCTGCTGCAGGAATTTCCCTATTTGCTCCATTCCAAATCATACCAAGGAATTTTACTGATGTCCCTTGTTGTGTTTTATTCTCATTTATAGCCCACCCTCTGTTCTGAAGGTGCTGAACTACAGTTTTAGTGTGATATCTACATCAGATTTTTCTCCAGTAATCATTATCTCATCAATGTAATGGAAAATAGTCACTTTGTCCAGCTGTAACTTGGCTAGGTCTCTAGCCACTAGTCCATGACACAGGGTAGGGCTGTGCAGATATCCCTGCGGTAACACTTGGAAAGGTATACTGCCTCCCCTCCCAGGTAAAAGCAAATTGGGCTCTGCTTTCTTCTGCTATTGGAATGGAGAAGAAGGCATTTGCTAAGTCCAAAACTGCATGATATGGTCCAGCAGATGAAGACAATCTTTCTAAGATCGTAACAATGTCTGGAACAGCTGCTGCTAAGGGTGGGGCCACCTTGTTCAGACCTCGATAATTTACAGTCATTCGCCATGATCCATCAGGTTTCTTTACTGGACATACCAGACTGTTGAATGGACTCACTGTTGGCTCAAGTATGCCAACCCGAAGCAGTTGTTGGATCGTCTCAGTGATCTCAGAGTGCCCACCTGGGATACAATATTGTTTGATGTTTACTATTGTTTTAGGTGTGGGAATATAAAGTGGTTCCCACTTAGCATTGCCTCAGACTGCAGCCTTAACTGTGTTGACTGAACAATGCCGCACTCGAAACCTAAATGGCCCTACAGTGGTTTCCAAGGTTCTACCCTTTAACACATCTATTCCTAAAATGTGCTCAGGTACTGGAGCTATTACTGCTTCAATGAATATAGGAATACCATCCCCAAAAGCTATCTTAACCTTGGTTTTGGTATCTAGTGTTTTTGCCCCTCCATAACCATTAATCTCTACATATTGTCCAAGAAATTTATGGGGGTTGCCTGCAAAAATGCTTATTTCTGATCCTGTGTCTACCAGAGCCATCACATATTGTGGCCCTCCTCTCCAAAAAATGGTAAGGGGTACGTAAGGGCATCGTTCCCCAGGTGTAATTGCTCTTACTGTACCCCTAGCTACTGGGGACCCACCTACTAGTCAATTTGTCTCTGTTTTTTCAACCAGGGTTCTCCATTTCTTTTCTCCCCAATCTCTCTCATCACTAAACTCCCCCTTTTGCCACTGTGCTAGCTCCTCATCAGTAGAGATGTCAGGATATAATTGATTCCACCCTACCTGCCTGAAAATACTGATTTTTTTCTCACTCTCTTTTTCAGAAAGCAAGAACCAATCAGTAGTCACCCTGCCATTCACGTCATGTACGTGACTGTGGATGTGGCAGTCCGCTCCCCTTCCACTTTACTGTGCGGTTACCGTACAGACTTCTGGGCATCACACACTGATGCAGAACTCCTCATAGTCCGGAATGCCTTTACAGCAGTCACAGACAGTCCAGCAGGCAGTGGAAAAAAGAAACCCTGAACTTGCTGGGCAACGAGCATGCGCAGTTCAAGTTCCGGGACTTTGCGAGTCAGTCGGACTCATTTTTTTATAGTAAGCCAGCCAGTTTTCTTAATTTAAAAAATATTTTATTTTAGAAGTTGTGCTTTTGCTTTTCTTTTTTCTTCACACGGCTGGGGGGGCTACAGTCCTGCAGTCCAATGCCACGAGCCACCACTGCACCAGATCAGTAACTACTTTTTAACAGTGATGAAAAAACAGCAGCTGTAAACCACTTGTATCCACAGATGCCCTCAGTTATATCCATTTTATTGTGTTCACCTCAGATAAATTAACAATCACAACAATAAAGTACTTTATTTTACTTCACACAAATGCACATTAGTCATGCAAAGCCAGATCAAGTACTGTTTAAAGTGAGTAAACAACGTGTAGGTGTTAAATAAGAACTAAGAACAGTTGAACTGCAAGATATATATACAGTATATAATACATATTTACATGTTTGTAGGTTGAGAACAGTAGTAGAGAGTAAAATTTGTTCATAGGTTAGAAATGTCAGATAGTGATATGAAAGTAGTTATCAAGGGATAGATCACTGGTAAGTAAGGAAAAAAAATGGGACCGTGAATGTGATAAAAGTGACCACATATTAAAGAAGTTAGGTAGGTAGAGTGCAATTGCACTTCCAACTATGGGAGAGGCAAGAATGGAGCTGGGTTTTGAAGAGTTCAAAGTTTTCAGAGATTCTTAGAGATGCAGGGAGAGAGTTCCATTTTTTGGCTAAGGTAAAGGATAGAAGTAGCTGCCCAGAGGGACGATTTGGTTTATATGTGGATATTAGGTTTTGGTGGGTAGATCTTAGGGGTCTGTGTGGGGTGTATGAAGGTAAAATGTTGGTAAGTGCTGGACATATATTAGGTTTGAAAATAAGCTTGTGGGCTGTACAGAGTTGGAGGTAGTCCAGGTAATTGGGAAGTTCTAGCCATTGCAGCTGGTGGAGGGGTATACAGTGGTGAGTAGAGAATTTGAATGAAGTTGCGAACTTTGAGATTTTGTTGTAGCAGGTTTCCAGTTTAGAACAGTTGGAGGAAGATAGGTTGGTTAGCAAGGGAGCACCATACATCAGAGAGGGTAGTAAGTAGGTTGAAGCGAGGTTCTGTTTAGTTGGGGGGAGAGGAAGTGTGAGTTTCTGTAGAGCATGCCAAGTTTCTGATGTGTTTTCTTAATATTTATTGAATATGGGTATCAAATTTTAGTTGTTCATCAATAGTAACCCCAAGAAGTTTGGCAAAAGGAACAATTTCTATAGTGGAGTTAACATGGCTGATAATTTTGAAGGAGGTTTGGTCAGGATGGATAAATTTTGATGGGGTGAATAGTAGGATTTTAGATTTATTGGCATTTAGGAAGAGATGATTTTGAAGCATCCAGTTCTCAGTAGTTGAGAAAGCAGTTTGAGTTATAGTTTGGAGCTCAAGGAGGTTGGAGGCAGAGCAGACGAGTGTTGAGTCATCTGCATATTGTACTATTCTGGTGTTTGGAATTGATGTGTGGAAATCATTAATGAAAATATTAAAGAGCATAGGGCCGAGTATGTATCCCTGGGGTACCCCAGTTGGGGTTGGAAGGAAGGCAGAGATACCAGTTTTCCATTTCACAGCCTGGGATCTATCAGAGAGGTATCTGCTAAACCAGGTAATGGTGTTTTGTGAGAGGTTAAGTTTAGAAAGGTGGGTAAGAAGGTGGGTATGGGAGACAGTATCAAAAGCTTTGGAGAGGTCAAGGAGGACTGTGGATACTAGATTGCTGGAGTCACGGGCATGGTTTACTATGTCTAGGAATGAAAGAAGAGCTGTTACTGTGCTATGGCCAGGACGGAACCCATGTTGTGTTGGGGTGAGGAGTTGGTTATTTGTAAGGAATTGCATTAGCTGGAGGTGGCTACATTTCTCAAGAATTTTTGATATAGGAGATAGTATTGCTATCTGTCAGAAATTGGAGAAGTTATTGTTTTTGCCTCCTTTGTGGAGGGGTAGGATAAAGGTGATACGCCATAGTTTAGGAACATATGATTCCTGTATGGATCTGCTGATGAGTATGCTGATGGGAATGGCAGTACTGTCTGCTGCTAGTTTTAAAAAGATAGAGGGGATGTTGTCAGTTGCATTGGAACAAGGCTTAAGTTTAGAAAGAAGCATTTTTATGTATGATGTGGGGACGGGTTTGAGATGAAATGTAGGAGGGGAGTTTAGGATGGAAGATTAGGGAGATGATTTGAGATGGGGGGAGGAGTTGTTAGGGAAGGTTTTGGTGAGTTCTGCTATGGAGTTAGTAAAGAATGAATTGAACAGTGTAGCTATTTCTGTGTCAGGTTTGCTAGTGTCGGGGCAATGATTGTTTTTGGTGCCTGGATTAAGAAGGGAGTTGATGGATTTCCAGAATTATTTGGGGTTTGTGGAATGAGTAGTCTGGAGTTTGATATAGTATAATTTTTTATCCTGTGTAATATGTTTTTTGGCTAGGTTGTGGAGTTGTTTGTATTTAAGAAGGGTATCAGGGTGTTTTTTGCAGTGATAGAGTTTCTAGGTCTTGTCCCTTTGTAGCATGAGAGTTTTGGTATCCTTAGTAAGCCAGGGGGCGGAATTGGTCTTTACACATTTTGTTCATGGAGTGGCTTGGGAGTTTAGGGTATCTATGAAGGTTGAGTTGAAGAGTTCTATAGCATTATCTAGGGGAAGGGTTTTTAGATTGTCCCAGTTTATAAGTTTTAGAGAATTGGAGAAAGTTGTGGCATTGATGTTTGTGAGATTCTGAGTATGGCTATATTGGTGTAGGTGAGGAGAGGATGGAGTTGCTCTATGGATGAAGGCTGGTAAGTGATCACTAATAGAGTCTGGTAAGGTGCTGATATGGGAGATGTTATTTGGGAGACAAGGATCCAGTCCAATATGGAGCCTGGGGAGTTATTTTTATTGGGTTTAGTTATGGCACTAGTAAGTTGAGAGAAGTTATATAGATTGATGGATATGGTGGGGGTTTTGGCAGTAATTTTGTTCCAATCGATGTTAACCTCCTAGAATGTATGTCTCAGACATGGTATTGGTTGAGGCCCATTGAAGAATTTCCTCAAGAGTATTAATATTATTTCCTGGGGGAATATAGAAGGCTATGACACAGATGTTCTTATGATTATTTAGTTTAAGGGTGCCTATGACTAGTTCAGCATTGTTGAACTGGGGAATTGGATTTTGGTAGGGGGTGATGGAGAGTAGGCTGCAGTATATAAGGGCCACTCCTCCTCCTCCCTTTTGGGGGGGGGGGAGTCATGTCAGAGAGTTTGAAATCCTGGAGTTAGGATTTCTGAGTCCGCTATATTGGGTTTTAGCCATGTCTCTGATATGGCTACTATGTCAGGTTGGGCATGGTATAGCCAGGCATGAAGATGGCCTATTTTGTTTTTTAGACTCTGGACATTGATGGTTAGGAGTTTGAGATATTTAGGGTTGGAAATATGGGTGGTAGTAGGGGACGTTGGAGTGTTGGTTATAGTGGATTCTGGATTGGGGTGTATGTCACCTGGTAGGAATAGTTGGTTGAAGGGGAATGAGATCAGGGGTTTGAGTTTATTTTTGGAGCATATTGTGAGGAATAGTAATGATTTAGAAATATGATGTTTCATAGAGGTAGGATGTTTTAGTTTGAAGCAGAGAAGTGGGTGTGGTTGAATTAGGATGGGAGATATTGTGTGGAAGTGAGATAAGGTAAAAGGATGAATGTTGTTGAGGGTGATGGTAGGGTGAGGAGGAGATAGGATTGAGAGGGGTAATCTGAGAGAGGAATAAGAGGTAGCTTGGTATAGAGGAATTATAAGTAGTAGGCAGAGGGTAGGGATGAGAGGGGTGTGACAAGGCATGGTGTGGTGTAGGATTACAGAAAGAAATGGCAGGTGGGTTTGTGAGTGAAGGTGTGGGGGAGTGGGGAAGTAATTAGATGTACGGTGTGTATGTGAGTGTAAGAGGGAGGGGTTTAGAAGAGGGTGAAAGTACCTTGATGATTGGGAAGGGGAGGGAGAGAGATGGTATTGGATGATTGGAGGGGAGGGGCTTGTGAGGAGATGTACGTTGGTTGGTAGGGAGGAAGGGGAGGGGCTGTACAGCTACAATAAAGTTAGGAGTACTGGGGGTGGGTGGGAATTAGGGGTAAAGTAGGGGAGCAGAGTGATCCCGCAGGGCGAACGGAGTGGGTAGACCCAAGGAAAGAAGGCAGCAGGGCAGTGTGAAAAAACAATCAGTCTGGTGAAGGTAAATACAGAGGGAGGTAAACAGGATGGTTAAAGGGATACTTGTGGTACCGTACTAAGGGAAAGGATAAGACAAGTATCAGAGGTGGATGGAGGGTAGGACTGATACTAAGCAGTTAAAGAGAGAGAAATGGCTATTAAGATGTTATATTATAGTGAGTGAGAACGAGTGAGGTAAGAGAGGTTATAGATGGGTAGACACTGCCACCTAGTGGACAAATCTTGTAATTGTGGGGAGAGGAACCACTATATCAGTTAAATAGGTGTAGGGAGCAAGGAGCTCTGATATAGGAAAAAATGAGCCAGGGATGAGGCAGGTATAGGGGGATTCACAATAAAAATGGTATGGCTGATGGTTATTCTGGCTGGGATCCTTTACTAACACCAGGAAAGTGGTAGAGCAATTTCACAAGCAAAATTACATTAGGTATGGCAGCATATTACATACTTTCTTTAATCCTTTAATTTCACTTTTGGGAGAAAGGTAGGACTGCCCCTGTAGGGAGTCAGGCAAACATGGTGAGACTTGGTATCTTGAGAATGGTCTTGGATGTCCAGGAGGGCTGGGCCAGTAGGCAAAGTAAAACTAGGTAAAGAAGGTTGAAGAGCTGGAGAAAATAGAAAGGGAGAGGTTTATAAATTACGTATAAGGTTAAGCAGTAGTAATGGATAATACAAAAAGTAACATGTTAGGCAGCAGTGGACATATGCAAAACCAAGCACAAATACTTCAGGTGCAAACCCCTATTCAAATATGTATAACAAACTATCTAACAATCTAGAGGAATAAATAAGACAAATGTGCTCAGAGCTGATTAAAATAAATTAAACACTGAAGGAGTATATTGACTCAGATAAGAGAATACTGGAAAAAATGGAAGAAGCTTTAAACAGATCGTCAAATGAGCTGATAGAACTGTAAAACACAGAGACCAAAATGAAGAAAAGGCTGTCCAAGTATGTTTCAAAATGGTAAAATTAGAGGACAGAGTAACATAAGGAAAATCTGAGATTTTCTGCTGTACCAGAGAAACTAGAAGGAATGGATTGTATTAATTTTATGAAGGCACAAATAAGCAACTTGACTGGTATTCCACAGCAGGAACTGTTAATTGAAAGGGTGCACCAGGTGTATGCTCCAAATATGGCCATGAGAAAGCAGCCAAGACTTTTAATACTAAAGATTTAAGCCTACCAGCAGAAGGAGTTGATCCTGCAAACCTACCAGCAGGAGTTGATCTTGACAAAACTGTGGCAAAAGGGCAAACTATTAAAAATTGGAAACAGTACAGTGTTTGTAGAAAGTGATTATTCACTGTGCACCACGCAGAAGAGAAACAAATGTATTCCAGTAATCAGGGAATGTTGAGAGGCAGGTATGAGATTTAAGCTGCAATATCCAGCTGTCCTCAGAATATTTTTTTCCCAGAGGGTTGATCAAAGTCATTCTTTGGAAAGGCAAAAGTTTGTTCAAAAAAAAAAAAAAACATCAAGCAGAAGGGGACTTTGCTCCTCATTCTTCTGATAATAAAGCACATTGATGGACGTTGCCAGTGAAATCTTTTTCTACAGGAAATGCTTGAGAGACAGAGAAAAAACACAGGAGTTGATCAGAAGAAATGGGAGCATCATGGAATTTAACAGGAATCTGGAGTTGTGAGATGTAAATGAACAGGAAGAAGACCAGCAACATATAATTAGTAAATAAATGTGAGACTGAAAAGCATCAATCACATTTGTAAAATATAGTTGTATAAGAATGAGTGGAAAGAGTGGACTTTTGTTGACTTTGTTAAATTTGTCTGGAACTGAATAAACTTTCCCTCAATTCATTTTTTTTTCTTAACAGATTTTTTTTATGAAACTTTCCACAATATAAATTGAATATTTTATAGTAAAGTATTTTTAGTTGTTCTTGTATATGGTAAAGTTGTTAAAGTAAACCGACATTTTTTTCCTTCCTCTTCTGTTTCTTTCCCTTTTTGGTATTAAGAAACATATGCATTACAGTGCAAAAAGAGAAGAAAGGCTAGACAAAATCATGTTTAATAGGCTACAATCTTGATTTGTTGATGTGGGTGTAAAAGTACACAGATCATAATATATGTAGAGCTGATATATTTTCCCTTATTTCTGCAAGGTGAATGTCTGGATTAAGACCCTTGGCTTAGTGCAATAAAAAATTTTAAGGGGAAAAAATAAATATGAGAACACTGAATATAATGAAACGTTTTCCTTTAGCAATGAATGTTTCACCTTATTTTTCAGGCAGCAACAGCTGTAATTGATCTTTTTTCTGTTACTTTTCAAAGGAGGTGCATTGATAATAGGACAATAAAAGACAGAACATTGGTTTCTTCATGGTTAAAGGCTAATGATTTCTGAAAGTATGCAAGTAGTTTTGTGGGGAAGGATGAATAAAAATAAAAAAAAAACAGGACACCAATTAGTGTAAGTAGAAGCACAAGCAAACATGCATCTTAGCTTGGATAATCTCATCTCATACCAATCAACCTCATAATGCAAAAAGTCTGAACAAAGCCAAAAATAAAGGGTGGGGTAAAGGCCCAAAAATAGGAATAGATTTGAAATATTGCTCTTATAAACTTAGAAAGTTGCTAGAATAACAGGTTATGTGTTAGGATGCATGTTCTGATGGATGTGAAGTCAGAAACTCAAATGTATGTCATTAAGTGACTTCCATTCTCAATGATTTGCCAGACTCCCACACACACACACACACACACACACACACACACACACACACACACACACACACACACACACACACAAATTCTATGAGGAACAAACCAAAAAATGTGAGGCAAACTATGGATATTTTGCAAAACTCTGAATAGCTGAAGAGTGTGACCCAATTTCAGGTTAACTAGGGCCTGTGTTAGCAGCTGTCTATTTGGCACAAATGCTCCTATTAGGAAGGTCAAACTAAATTATTTGAGGATGTACATAGTTCTATGTGTTTGTATTAAATTAATAAGTTATAGGGAGTTTGAAGGTTGCATTTGTTTCCTTATTTGAGGGTTCCAATGTTGATGAGAAAAAGAAATGTATAAAGGATTAACCTGCCAAACATTAATGAGTGCATGTATCATAAAATCTGGAATTCTACATTTAAAAAAACTACTATATATAATAGGTAGGAATAATGACTTCTTACCATAATTGTGACATTTTCCATATTATCTTTGAATGTGAATGGTCTCACAGGTATAGACTAAAAGGAAAGAATGCTTAATTGTATTAAGAAATACTATTGGGGACACATTTGTAAAGAATTGACCATGTGAATCTGATAAGAAAGGATTTCAGCATGGATATTCTGCAAACTATCAGGGGCAATAGAAAAGAGGAGTACTTATATTAATTGCCAGAGGAGCACCAGTAGTGATAGAAGAGGGCAAAAAAGATAATAATGGCAAGAATGATAATATAGATAAAACTGCAGGGCAATTTAGTGAAGATGAGACACTGGAGCTTTCACACCTATTTGTTCAAAGGAACGGAGTTTAAGGAATGAGTAGTGGAAATTATACAGGAGCTATAACAGAAGATAGAGAGTACTCCAGGAGTTATAGCCAGTGAGTGGATAAAATGAAAGTGGAGGTTAAAAATAGGGTATACATAAAAGAAAAAGAGATCTGATTAAGAAGTAATAAGAATTATTCAGAGTGGCTGACAAAGTATTTCAAAAAAGTGGAATCTCAGAGGACAAGAGCAGGTGCAATTGCAGGTGCTAAAAAGAAAAATAAGAGAATACCTGGATAAAATGCATGAATTTCAAAAGACTACTGTTAACTGTTTTTTTGATAACTCCAGAGCACAGAGATTCTGTAAAGGTATTAGAGATATTTTGGAAACTTTTTGAACATTTGTATAAAGCAGATTAGTGGGGACATCAAGAAAAAGCACAAATGGAAATATTTATGGAAGACTTAAATACGCCAAGGTTAGAGGTAGATGAGACTGAACAACTAACAGTTAAAATAGCAGGATATGAGATAAAAATCATGATGTATAAGCAATCAACAAGAAAGAAGAGGTGGTATTCTGGTGGAAGTTTGCAAGTTAGGAGGGAAGAAAGTGACAAAATCTGGAAGATTTATTTAACAGTATTTTAAAAGGCGGGGAGGCACCAACATGCTGGAAAAAAAAGCTGCAGTGGCTGTTATACCTGAAGATGGTAAAGACCCATCTAATCCAGCTTCACATAAGTCCATCTCAATTCTAAACCATGATTATAAAGTGTTTATGTCTCAAATGGCTAAAAAATGGAAAGGTAATTCCAAAATTGATAGATATGGACAAGTGTGGTTTTGTGAAGGGGAAACAATAATTTGAAAACATTAAAAGAGCAATGATGATCGAGAGAGAAGCAGAAAGTAAGAAAACACCACTGTGAACTAGTCCGTTACTTTAAAGTCTGAGGTTAATACAGGATTAGAAATGACACAAGACTCCAAGGCTCAAACTTAACAATTTATTAAACAAAAACGTACTAAATAAACAGTAAAAGACTAATAAATCATGTACTTACACACATATGCATAAACAAAATCATCTTTGCCACTGATAGGGAGACTTCAATCCTATCCAGTGCAGCTATCTGTTCAGTCAAGGCAAGGCCGACACTGGCAAAATGGCTTTAAGCTCAGTTCAGGCTGGTACTGTGATTAAATCTGCATGATTTCCATTTTAGCCTTTGAGCTTTTTATAGCCTTGAACAAACAACAGGGTCAACAGGTTCAACTAATGACATATTGATCACAAGCTCATCATGAGTTGATGGAATATTTTAGAAAATTACAGATCATTTCCTAAGTTGTAAACAAGTCTCGTAATGTCTGGTCTTGTGCCTTACTTCCCTTTTTCAAAGAACAGTAATCAGTGAGCAAGGCCTGCTCTTAAGCATATTGTATTGTTACAATATTAGCAGCATATAGTGAGGTAGTGGCATGTCAGATCTAGCAATAATCAATCTAGCAATAATTAAACATACACAGTGATACATGGCTCGAGGCATAACAAAAACCTGGTAGACTGTGTGGATCCGTCACAGACCACCCCTTGGATCGAGCAACGTACGCTGTGTATCCCTTATAAGAGGTAAAACTGACAACATCAATTTGTACCTTCTCATCACTTTACAGTAAATGCAGCATGATATTAAGCAAAATAACACTGAAACTATTGTGGTCAAAAGCAAAGGATGCAATAACAAATTAAACCACACTGAAGCCTTAGATGACCACATAAAAATATCATACCAATGCGAAACAGTTATATCCTGTATTTCATTTGCAATTTTTACAATGGTACCTTTGTCTTTAATCATTTTAATCACTGTTTGATGCACATCATTTAGTGTTGTATTTAAAAGTTGCAACACTATTTGTCCTTCCTGCTTAATCTGTTGAAAGTTCGGGTGGACTAGAGATGGCCATCTAAAAGTGTGTAATAGTTCTATGCTAGCGTTAAATGTGACGTCCATCCATCTAGTCAGTCTAATAAGTTCTCCAGTACAAAAATCAATAATTGCATGGATATTACTCTTACAGTATGCTCCACCGTTTGAGATTATCCCATCACTCCAGACTAATTTACAGGAAGATATCACACAAACAGTGGTATCATTTAGTTGGTAGATGTCTGTACCATTTACTACATACCTATGCCAGGTGCATTTCCCCGTTCCATTATGTAAGCATGGGTGAGGCTTCCTTTTCACCATCATGCATACCCACTCCTGTGGCCAGGTCTCACAACCTGCCAAATCAATGGGTACCTCACTATAATCAATCAAAGTAGACTCAATTTGAGGTACACACCAATTATTTCCAAATTGCAAGGGCAATGTAACAAATGGACAGACCTGCTTTTTTCCTTTTTTACTAGCAAGATAGTCAAAAATCAGTATACAAGACATATTTTCACATACAAAATCTATTGGCTTTAACCAATGATGTAGTTGCAGTTCCTTTTGCCAATGGGATGCCTTTTTAGCCCCCCATGTTTGAGTGAATTGCAAATATTGCTGGTTGACAGCCAATTGAGATAAGATACAAAAGGTCTGATTTACTTCTGCTGTGAAGTTATTTAAAATCTGTTCTGTATATGTATTTGTATGTTCAATCCACCTCCACAAGACAGTTTGAGTTAAAATACCATCTACAGTTCTTTGTCCTAGCTCGGGATCATGGTCTGCTAGTAGCTTAAAGGCCATATTTAGGTCAGTGCCCAAACGGCTCAATTTCCTACGTAGGGTATCTATATCTACACTGTTTAGGAATCCAGTCCCTGTTCCGACTGCACCTAGTGCAGTACCAAGAATACCTGTAACATCACGTTTATTCCTTTTATATTTGTAATGTCTGTATTTGATATGCAAAGAATTAACCGGCCATAATTGTACAATTTTACAATGTGGATACCTGATAGTAATATCAACTGCTGACATGTTAGCTATCATTTTAATACATTGTATAACTTTAGCACTACTTACAGTTTTACATCCTCTTGTATACCTTACTACATGTCCCAAACCATCAAATACAGTTGAACTATTGTCCATGACATATATTTCCAAACTCGGAGATAGGGTTTCTCTGTGTCATTTTTCCTTTGAAATTCAGCTGTGCAGGAGGAATCTAATGGAGACTTGGCTAGTGGAAATCCCGACTCATTTAGCCTTTGGTATAAACCTCCAAAAGGTTTGGAAACACATTTTTCAGGATGTCTATCGCAGTTTAGTCTACATACAGTTGTAATGTTCTCCGTCTGAGTGATGTTGCAAGTTAAGGCAGATTTAGGTGTCACCGCATATAGATCATCTCCCAATTTCCAATAAAAGTCACAGTCCGCCGTTGAATTTGCAACATCTTCCTCTTCGAATAGAGGGATAGGATCAAGACAGTCATATGGCCCATCTAAGTGTTATCATCGGAAAAGGTTGGCACCTTCCCAAACAGTGGCAATAATCTATGGAGAGGAAAGTACAACAGTTGTTTAGCAGAATCAAGTAATACTAAAACTGTATCACCAGGTCCATCACAAATCCCAGTCCCATGTTCATTTGGCTGATTGGGTGTGGTCACTATAACTTTTATTCCCAGCCATTTGCTTGGTTTAATATCACAGTCTTGTAGTAAAATAACAGCATCTTGATGCATAAAATTTTTTACTAAAGGTTGTCCTTTTTGAATCATCTGTGTCTTGTTATCTAAATTGATAGCCTTTACTATCACTTTTCATTCTGGCTCCCATAATGTAAAAACCTCCCAGCTTTCTCCTAATAGTCCTTTTTGCCCCCAAGTGCCAATTTTCTGGGAGAAAGAGTTTCCAACCTGTCTCAACTAATACTATATTTTGTGCTGGCACTCTTTGTTCAGTCAATGCACATAGCCAGAACTGAGTTTGATCAGTATTTGTCAAAAGAGGGTATATGGCATTTGGGTTCAGCTTTTCTAGTTTTAAAATACAACAGCTGGACCGAATGTCATTCACATGCATTTGCAAAGGGGTTCCTTGATGCTTTTGAGGCCTATTATTTAGCTGGCTCACAGCTAATTCTAATACCTTTGCCCATCCTCGTAGCGTCCCATCATTCGTATTTTTTCGGATTTGTTCTTTAAGGAGGCCATTATACTTTTCAATCAAACCAGCAGCTTGAGGATGATATGGGATATGCAGCACCCATCGAACTCTATTTTCCTTTGCCCATTCTTGAACCAGCTTTTCTAGTTTTAAAATACAACAGCTGGACCGAATGTCATTCATATGCATTTGCAAAGGGGTTCCTTGATGCTTTCGAGGCCTATTATTTAGCTGGCTCACAGCTAATTCTAATACCTTTGCCATCCTCGTAGCGTCCCATCATTCATATTTTTTCGGATTTGTTCTTTAAGGAGGCCATTATACTTTTCAATCAAACCAGCAGCTTGAGGATGATATGGGATATGCAGCACCCATCGAACTCTATTTTCCTTTGCCCATTCTTGAACCTCTGCTCCGGTAAAGTGACTGCCTTGGTCACTTTGGATTTCACTAGTAATCCCATATGTCATACATAATTTATTCAATCCTTTTAACACTGCTTGCTGGTTTGCCTTTTTGCATGGGGACACCATTAGTAATCCTGAATAAGTGTCCACCATCGTTAGGCAATACTGCTGATTTTGACCCAGTGGTAAAGGAGCAATAAAGTCTATTTGCCAGATTTGTGCTGGACGACTGTCTCGGTGAATGTGTCCACATGCTTCTGCTTGCAGTTGCTTTTGTTTATTTCTTTGACAGATTTCACACTGCTTTATAACATCTGTAGTTATTTCCTTATACAACTGCATACCATGCCTTTGTGCCCATTCTATTGTAGCATCTCTTCCCAAGTGCCCACTCCGATCATGGGCCCATCTTGCCATGCTAGCACTTTTGGCTTTCTCTTCAGCAACACGTACCACGGCCATCTTATCTACCTGCTGGTTATGCCTCCTTTCATTTGTTACAAGTGATGCATGGGCATCTACATGTCTAACACTGATTTTGCATTGTTGAGCTTTTTCCCAAATCCGTTGCCAGTCTTCTGAACCTCTCCATAGAGGTCTGCCATGGATCTTTCAATCCTGTTGTTGCCAGGCAGATAACCAGGTTGTCAGTCCCTTAAAAACTGCCCAGCAGTCAGTATAGATGTACACTTCATCTCCAGGTGATAAACTATCGATGACCAGGGCAACAGCTCGTAATTCTGCCTGATTATTTGAACCAGCAGTACCTTCATCGAATAACACAGTTTCTGTTCATGGGCAATAAGCCACTGCAGTCCAGGTCCTACCATTTGATCCAATTTTAGCAGAACCATCAGTAAACCATGCATGTTTCTGTTTTTCTGCATCTAAATTATCTAATGGTAATGCTTCAGTGATTGGGGATTTTGGAAGCTCATGTCGCTGTTGTAATGTCGCATCAGCTTCATCCAAAATTACCAGTCCAACCAACTGTTGTTGTACTTGAGATACTCCAGGCACGATGTTGGCCCATTCCTGTAAATACCACTTCCATTTCTGCACAGTCGAAGATTGTGCTATTAGAGTTTTCATTAAATTATTATCTCGTAACTACCCCTGGATTGGGTAGTCTATCTTAACTGTCACTGTTTGTTGTTTAGTTATTCCTTCCACATGAATCAATGTTGTGTACACTGCTAGCACATGCTGCTCAAGGGGGCTATATTTTACCTGTGCTCCAGTCAGGGATTTGGACCAAAATCCCAAGGGTCTCTTTTTCCCAGTGTCATCCTTCTGCCACAGCCCCCAAGACATAACATTATTGGCAACTGTTACTTCAAGGATAAAAGGTTGCTGTGGATCAACTGGGCCCAGCCCCACACTCTGCTGTAGGGCCTTTTTTGCTTCGTCGAAAGCTGTTTGCTGCTTGGAACCCCACTGAAAGTCACATTTTTTCCTCATTACATAGTGAATGGGTCGCAAAATCAGTCCAAGGTGAGGTACAAATGCTCTCCAAAAGCCCATTGCTCCCAAGAACGTTTGTGCTTGCTGTTTCATTTTTGGGACTGCAATTTTCTGAATACTCTCTAGTGCTGCTGCAGGAATTTCCCTATTTGCTCCATTCCAAATCATACCAAGGAATTTTACTGATGTCCCTTGTTGTGTTTTATTCTCATTTATAGCCCACCCTCTGTTCTGAAGGTGCTGAACTACAGTTTTTAGTGTGATATCTACATCAGATTTTTCTCCAGTAATCATTATCTCATCAATGTAATGGAAAATAGTCACTTTGTCCAGCTGTAACTTGGCTAGGTCTCTAGCCACTAGTCCATGACACAGGGTAGGGCTGTGCAGATATCCCTGCGGTAACACTTGGAAAGGTATACTGCCTCCCCTCCCAGGTAAAAGCAAATTGGGCTCTGCTTTCTTCTGCTATTGGAATGGAGAAGAAGGCATTTGCTAAGTCCAAAACTGCATGATATGGTCCAGCAGATGAAGACAATCTTTCTACGATCGTAACAATGTCTGGAACAGCTGCTGCTAAGGGTGGGGCCACCTTGTTCAGACCTCGATAATTTACAGTCATTCACCATGATCCATCAGGTTTCTTTACTGGACATACCAGACTGTTGAATGGACTCACTGTTGGCTCAAGTATGCCAACCCGAAGCAGTTCTTGGATCGTCTCAGTGATCTCAGAGTGCCCACCTGGGATACAATATTGTTTGATGTTTACTATTGTTTTAGGTGTGGGAATATAAAGTGGTTCCCACTTAGCATTGCCTCGGACTGCAGCCTTAACTGCGTTGACTGAACAATGCCACACTCCAAACCTAAATGGCCCTACAGTGGTTTCCAAGGTTCTACCCTTTAACACATCTATTCCTAAATTGTGCTCAGGTACTGGAGCTATTACTGCTTCAATGAATATAGGAATACCATCCCCAAAAGCTATCTTAACCTTGGTTTTGGTATCTAGTGTTTTTGCCCCTCCATAACCATTAATCTCTACATATTGTCCAAGAAATTTACGGGGGTTGCCTGCAAAAATGGTTATTTCTGATCCTGTGTCTACCAGAGCCATCACATATTGTGGCCCTCCCCTCCAAAAAATGGTAAGGGGTACGTAAGGGCATCGGTCCCCAGGTGTAATTGCTCTTACTGTACCCCTAGCTACTGGGGACCCGCCTACTAGTCAATTTGTCTCTGTTTTTTCAACCAGGGTTCTCCATTTCTTTTCTCCCCAATCTCTCTCATCACTAAACTCCCCCTTTTGCCACTGTGCTAGCTCCTCATCAGTAGAGATGTCAGGATATAATTGATTCCACCCTACCTGCCTGAAAATACTGATTTTTTCTCGCTCTCTTTTTCAGAAAGCAAGAACCAATCAGTAGTCACCCTGCAATTCACGTCATGTACGTGACTGTGGATGAGGCAGTCCGCTCCCCTTCCACTTTACTGTGCGGTTACCGTACAGACTTCTGGGCATCACACACTGATGCAGAACTCCTCATAGTCCGGAATGCCTTTACAGCAGTCACAGACAGTCCAGCAGGCAGCGGAAAAAAGAAACCCTGAACTTGCTGGGCAACGAGCATGCGCAGTTCAAGTTCCGGGACTTTGCGAGTCAGTCGGACTCATTTTTTTATAGTAAGCCAGCCAGTTTTCTTAATTTAAAAAATATTTTATTTTAGAAGTTGTGCTTTTGCTTTTCTTTTTTCTTCACACGGCTGGGGGGGCTACAGTCCTGCAGTCCAATGCCACGAGCCACCACTGCACCAGATCAGTAACTACTTTTTAACAGTGATGAAAAAACAGCAGCTGTAAACCACTTGTATCCACAGATGCCCTCAGTTATATCCATTTTATTGTGTTCACCTCAGATAAATTAACAATCACAACAATAAAGTACTTTATTTTACTTCACACAAATGCACATTAGTCATGCAAAGCCAGATCAAGTACTGTTTAAAGTGAGTAAACAACATGTAGGTGTTAAATAAGAACTAAGAACAGTTGAACTGCAAGATATATATACAGTATATAATACATATTTACATGTTTGTAAGTTGAGAACAGTAGTAGAGAGTAAAATTTGTTCATAGGTTAGAAATGTCAGATAGTGATATGAAAGTAGTTATCAAGGGATAGATCACTGGTAAGTAAGGAAAAAAAATGGGACCGTGAATGTGATAAAAGTGACCACATATTAAAGAAGTTAGGTAGGTAGAGTGCAATTGCACTTCCAACTATGGGAGAGGCAAGAATGGAGCTGGGTTTTGAAGAGTTCAAAGTTTTCAGAGATTCTTAGAGATGCAGGGAGAGAGTTCCATTTTTTGGCTAAGGTAAAGGATAGAAGTAGCTTCCCAGAGGGACAATTTGGTTTATATGTGGATATTAGGTTTTGGTGGGTAGATCTTAGGGGTCTGTGAGGGGTGTATGAAGGTAAAATGTTGGTAAGTGCTGGACATATATTAGGTTTGAAAATAAGCTTGTGGGCTGTACAGAGTTGGAGGTAGTCCAGGTAATTGGGAAGTTCTAGCCATTGCAGCTGGTGGAGGGGTATACAGTGGTGAGTAGAGAATTTGAATGAAGTTGCGAACTTTGAGATTTTGTTGTAGCAGGTTTCCAGTTTAGAAGAGTTGGAGGAAGATAGGTTGGTTAGCAAGGGAGCACCATACATCAGAGAGGGTAGTAAGTAGGTTGAAGCGAGTTTCTGTTTAGTTGGGGGGAGAGGAAGTGTGAGTTTCTGTAGAGCATGCCAAGTTTCTGATGTGTTTTCTTAATATTTATTGAATATGGGTATCAAATTTTAGTTGTTCATCAATAGTAACCCCAAGAAGTTTGGCAAAAGGAACAATTTCTATAGTGGAGTTAACATGGCTGATAATTTTGAAGGAGGTTTGGTCAGGATGGATAGATTTTGATGGGGTGAATAGTAGGATTTTAGATTTATTGGCATTTAGGGAGAGATGATTTTGAAGCATCCAGTTCTCAGTAGTTGAGAAAGCAGTTTGAGTTATAGTTTGGAGCTCAAGGAGGTTGGAGGCAGAGCAGATGAGTGTTGAGTCATCTGCATATTGTACTATTCTGGTGTTGGGAATTGATGTGTGGAAATCATTAATGAAAATATTAAAGAGCATAGGGCCGAGTATGTATCCCTGGGGTACCCCAGTTGGGGTTGGAAGGAAGGCAGAGGTACCAGTTTTCCATTTCACAGCCTGGGATCTATCAGAGAGGTAGCTGCTAAACCAGGTAATGGTGTTTTGTGAGAGGTTAAGTTTAGAAAGGTGGGTAAGAAGGTGGGTATGGGAGACAGTATCAAAAGCTTTGGAGAGGTCAAGGAGGACTGTGGATATTAGACTGCCAGAGTCACGGGCATGGTTTACTATGTCTAGGAATGAAAGAAGAGCTGTTACTGTGCTATGGCCAGGACGGAACCCATGTTGTGTTGGGGTGAGGAGTTGGTTATTTGTAAGGAATTGCATTAGCTGGAGGTGGCTACATTTCTCAAGAATTTTTGATATAGGAGATAGTATTGCTATCGGTCAGAAATTGGAGAAGTTATTGTTTTTGCCTCCTTTGTGGAGGGGTAGGATAAAGGTGATACGCCATAGTTTAGGAACATATGATTCCTGTATGGATCTGCTGATGAGTATGCTGATGGGAATGGCAGTACTGTCTGCTGCTAGTTTTAAAAAGATAGAGGGGATGTTGTCAGTTGCATTGGAGCAAGGCTTATGTTTAGAAAGAAGCATTTTTATGTATGATGTGGGGACGGGTTTGAGATGAAATGTAGGAGGGGAGTTTAGGATGGAAGATTAGGGAGATGATTTGAGATGGGGGGAGGAGTTGTTAGGGAAGGTTTTGGTGAGTTCTGCTATGGAGTTAGTAAAGAATGAATTGAACAGTGTAGCTATTTCTGTGTCAGGTTTGCTAGTGTCGGGGCAATGATTGTTTTTAGTGCCTGGATTAAGAAGGGAGTTGATGGATTTCCAGAATTATTTGGGGTTTGTGGAATGAGTAGTCTGGAGTTTGATATAGTATAATTTTTTATCCTGTGTAATATGTTTTTTGGCTAGGTTGTGGAGTTGTTTGTATTTAAGAAAGGTATCAGGGTGTTTATTGCAGTGATAGAGTTTCTAGGTCTTGTCCCTTTGTAGCATGGGAGTTTTGGTATCCTTAGTAAGCCAGGGGGCGGAATTGGTCTTTACACATTTTGTTCATGGAGTGGCTTGGGAGTTTAGGGTATCTATGAAGGTTGAGTTGAAGAGTTCTATAGCATTATCTAGGGAAAGGGTTTTTAGATTGTCCCAGTTTATAAGTTTTAGAGAATTGGAGAAAGTTGTGGCGTTGAAGTTTGTGAGATTCTGAGTATGGATATATTGGTGTAGGTGAGGAGAGGATGGAGATGATCTATGGATGAAGGCTGGTAAGTGATCGCTAATAGAGTCTGGTAAGGTGCTGATATGGGCGATGTTATTTGGGAGACAAGGATCCAGTCCAATATGGAGCCTGGGGGGTTATTTTTATTGGGTTTAGTTATGGCACTAGTAAGCTGAGAGAAGTTATATAGATTGATGGATATGGTGGGGGTTTTGGCAGTAATTTTGTTCCAATCGATGTTAACCTCCTAGAATGTATGTCTCAGACATGGTATTAGTTGAGGCCCATTGAAGAATTTCCTCAAGAGTATTAATATTATTTCCTGGGGGAATATAGAAGGCTATGACACAGATGTTCTTATGATTATTTAGTTTAAGGGTGCCTATGACTAGTTCAGCATTGTTGAACTGGGGAATTGGATTTTGGTAGGGGGTGATGGAGAGTAGGCTGCAGTATATAAGGTCCATTCCTCCTCCCTTTTTTGGGGGGGCAGTCATGTCTGAGAGTTTGAAATCCTGGAGTTAGGATTTCTGAGTCTGCTATATTGGGTTTTAGCCATGTCTCTGATATGGCTACTATGTCAGGTTGGGCATGGTATAGCCAGGCATGAAGGTGGCCTATTTTGTTTTTTAGACTCTGGACATTGATGGTTAGGAGTTTGAGATATTTAGGGGTGGAAATATGGGTGGTAGTAGGGGACGTTGGAGTGTTGGTTATAGTGGATTCTGGATTGGGGTGTATGTCACCTGGTAGGAATAGTTGGTTGAAGGGGAATGAGATCAGGGGTTTGAGTTTATTTTTGGAGCATATTGTGAGGAATAGTAATGATTTAGAAATATGATGTTTCATAGAGGTAGGATGTTTTAGTTTGAAGCAGAGAAGTGGGTGTGGTTGAATTAGGTTGGGAGATATTGTGTGGAAGTGAGATAAGGTAAAAGGATGAATGTTGTTGAGGGTGATGGTAGGGTGAGGAGGAGATAGGATTGAGAGGGGTAATCTGAGAGAGGAATAAGAGGTAGCTTGATATAGAGGAATTAGAAGTAGTAGGCAGAGGGTAGGGATGAGAGGGGTGTGACAAGGCATGGTGTGGTGTAGGATTACAGAAAGAAATGGCAGGTGGGTTTGTGAGTGAAGGAGTGGGGGAGTGGGGAAGTAATTAGATGTACGGTGTGTATGTGAGTGTAAGAGGGAGGGGTTTAGAAGAGGGTGAAAGTACCTTGATGATTGGGAAGGGGAGGGAGAGAGATGGTATTGGATGATTGGAGGGGAGGGGCTTGTGAGGAGATGTGTGTTGGTTGGTAGGGAGGAAGGGGAGGGGCTGTACAGCTACAATAAAGTTAGGAGTACTGGGGGTGGGTGGAAATTGGGGGTAAAGTAGGGGAGCAGAGTGAGCCCGCAGGGCGAACGGAGTGGGTAGACCCAAGGAAAGAAGGCAGCAGGACAGTGTGAAAAAACAATCAGTCTGGTGAAGGTAAATACAGAGGGAGGTAAGCAGGATGGTTAAAGGGATACTTGTGGTACCGTACTAAGGGAAAGGATAAGACAAATATCAGAGGGGGATGGAGGGTAGGACTGATACTAAGCAGTTAAAGAGAGAGAAATGGCTATTAAGATGTTATATTATAATGAGTGAGAATGAGTGAGGTAAGAGAGGTTATAGATGGGTAGACACTGCCACCTAGTGGACAAATCTTGTAATTGTGGGGAGAGGAACCACTATATCAGTTAAATAGGTGTAGGGATCAAGGAGCTCTGATATAGGAAAAAATGAGCCAGGGATGAGGCAGGTATAGGGGGATTCACAATAAAAATGGTATGGCTGCTGGTTATTCTGGCTGGGATCCTTTACTAACACCAGGAAAGTGGTAGAGCAATTTCACAAGCAAAATTATATTAGGTATGGCAGAATATTACATACTTTCTTTAATCCTTTAATTTCACTTTTGGGAGAAAGGTAGGACTGTCCCTGTAGGGAGTCAGGCAAACATGGTGAGACTTGGTATCTTGAGAATGGTCTTGGATGTCCAGGAGGGCTGGGCCAGTAGGCAAAGTAAAACTAGGTAAAGAAGGTTGAAGAGCTGGAGAAAATAGAAAGGGAGAGCTTTATAAATTACATATAAGGTTAAGCAGTAGTAATGGATAATATAAAAAGTAACATGTTAGGCAGCAGTGGACATATGCAAAACCAAGCACAAATACTTCAGGTGCAAACCCCTATTCAAATATGTATAACAAACTATCTAACAATCTAGAGGAATAAATAAGACAAATGTGCTCAGAGCTGATTAAAATAAATTAAACACTGAAGGAGTATATTGACTCAGATAAGAGAATACTGGAAAAAATGGAAGAAGCTTTAAACAGATCGTCAAATGAGCTGATAGAACTACAAAACACAGAGACCAAAATGAAGAAAAGGCTGTCCAAGTATGTTTCAAAATGGTAGAATTAGAGGACAGAGTGACATAAGGAAAATCTGAGATTTTCTGCTGTACCAGAGAAACTAGAAGGAATGGATTGTATTAATTTTATGAAGGCACAAATAAGCAACTTGACTGGTATTACACAGCAGGAACTGTTAATTGAAAGGGTGCACCAGGTGTATGCTCCAAATATGGCCATGAGAAAGCAGCCAAGACTTTTAATACTAAAGATTTAAGCCTACCAGCAGAAGGAGTTGATCCTGCAAACCTACCAGCAGGAGTTGATCTTGACAAAACTGTGGCAAAAGGGCAAACTATTAAAAATTGGAGACAGTACAGTGTTTGTAGAAAGTGATTATTCACTGTGCACCAGGCAGAAGCGAAACAAATGTATTCCAGTAATCAGGGAATGTCGAGAGGTAGGTATTAGATTTAAGCTGCAATATCCAGCTGTCCTCAGAATATTTTTTTCCCAGAGGGTTGATCAAAGTCATTCTTTGATGCAGAACAGGCTAAGAAGGGAATGCAAACGTTTGTTCAAAAAAAAAAAACATCAAGCAGAAGGGGACTTTGCTCCTCATTCTTCTGATAATAAAGCACATTGACGGACTTTGCCAGTGAAATCTTTTTCTACAGGAAATGCTTGAGAGACAGAGAAAAAACACAGGAGTTGATCAGAAGAAATGGGAGCATCATGGAATTTATCAGGAATCTGGAGTTGTGAAATGTAAATGAACAGAAAGACGACCAGCAACATGAAATTAGTAAATAAATGTGAGACTGAAAAGCATCAATCACATTTGTAAAATATAGTTGTATAAGAATGAGTGGAAAGAGTGGACTTTTGTTGACTTTGTTAAATTTGTCTGAAACTGAATAAACTTTCCCTCAATTCATTTTTTTTTCTTAACAGATTTTTTTATGAAACTTTCCACAATATAAATTGCATATTTTATAGTAAAGTATTTTTAGTTGTTCTTGTATATGGTAAAGTTGTTAAAGTAAACCAACATTTTTTCCTTCCTCTTCTCTTTCTTTCCCTTTTTGGTATTAAGAAACATATGCATTACAGTGCAAAAAGAGAAGAAAGGCTAGACAAAATCATGTTTAATTTAATAGGCTATAATCTTGATTTGTTGATGTGGGTGTAAAAGTACACAGATCATAATATATGTAGAGCTGATATATTTCCCCTTATTTCTGAAAGGTGAATGTCTGGATTAAGACCCTTGGCTTAGTGCAATAACAAATTTTAAGGGGAAAAAATAAATATGAGAACACCGAATATAATGAAACGTTTTCGTTTAGCAATGAATGTTTCACCTTATTTTTCAGGCAGCAACAGCTGATTTAATTGATCTTTTTTCTGTTACTTTTCAAAGGAGGCGCATTAATAATAGGACAATAAAAGACAGAACACTGGTTTCTTCATGGTTAAAGGCTAATGATTTCTGAAAGTATGCAAGTAGTTTTGTGGGGAAGGATGAATAAAAATAAAAAAAAAACAGGGCACCAATTAGTGTAAGTAGAAGCACAAACAAACATGCATCTTAGCTTGGATAATCTCATCTCATACCAATCAACCTCATAATGCAAAAAGTCTGAACAAAGCCAAAAATAAAGGGTGGGGTAAAGGGCCAAAAATTGGAATAGATTTGAAATATTGCTTTTATAAACTTAGAAAGTTGCTAGAATAACAGGTTATGTGTTAGGATGCATGTTCTGATGGATGTGAAGTCAGAAACTCAAATGTATGTCATTGACTTCCATTCTCAATGATTTGCCAGACTCCCACACTCACACACACACACACACACACACACACACACACACACACACACACACACACACACACACACACACACACACACACACACACACACACACACACACACACACACACACACACACACACACAAATTCTATGAGGAACAAACCAAAAAATGTGAGGCAAACTATGGATATTTTGCAAAACTCTGAATAGCTGAAGAGTGTGACCCAATTTCAGGTTAACTAGGGCCTGTGTTCGCAGCTGTCTATTTGGCACAAATGCTCCTATTAGGAAGGTCAAACTAAATTATTTGAGGATGTACATAGTTCTATGTGTTTGTATTAAATTAATAAGTTATAGGGAGTTTGAAGGTTGCATTTGTTTCCTTATTTGAGGGTTCCAATGTTGATGAGAAAAAGAAATGTATAAAGGATTAACCTGCCAAACATTAATGAGTGCATGTATCATAAAATCTGGAATTCTACATTTAAAAAAGCTACTATATATAATAGGTAGGAATAATGACTTCTTACCATAATTGTGACATTTTCCATATTATCTTGGAATGTGAATGGTCTCACAGGTATAGACTAAAAGGAAAGAATGCTTAATTGTATTAAGAATTACTATTGGGGGCACATTTGTAAAGAACTGACCACGTGAATCTGATAAGAAAGGATTTCAGCATGGATATTCTGCAAACTATCAGGGGCAATAGAAAAGAGGAGTACTTATATTAATTGCCAGAGGAGCACCAGTAGTGCTAGAAGAGGGCAAAAAAGATAATAATGGCAAATTTGTAGTAGTAAAGGGTTACTGACAAGGAATAGGGGTTACACTGGCATGTATATTCCACTGAAAACTGTTATTTTAGAGCTTAAAAATGGGGAGAAATAATCAACTTTTAACAGGGAATATGACCGATGATTTGGGATTGGAATTTGATTTGCAACAATAAAGATGTATGTGGGAGGCCTAGAAGGGAAAATATAACCAAAGAGGGTAGATTTCTGAAGAATTTTATGAAAGTATTTGGTATGAAAGATGGAAATTCAGTAGTAGGAACTCAGAGAGAATTTACATATTATTCCCATAGTACAACAACTGGGCTAGACTTGATAGAAATTATATTTCAAAGGAACTTGTCCATTTAATTAACTTTAATACACATCCAATAACTATTTCAGATCAGGCAAGAATGATAATATAGATAAAACTGCAGGGCAATTTAGTGAAGATGAGACACTGGAGCTTTCACACCTATTTGTTCAAAGGAACGGAGTTTAAGGAATGAGTAGTGGAAATTATACAGGAGCTATAACAGAAGATAGAGAGTACTCCAGGAGTTATAGCCAGTGAGTGGATAAAATGAAAGTGGAGGTTAAAAATAGGGTATACATAAAAGAAAAAGAGATCTGATTAAGAATTAATAAGAATTATTCAGAGTGTCTGACAAAGTATTTCAAAAAAGTGGAATCTCAGAGGACAAGAGTAGGTGCAATTGCAGGTGCTAAAAAGAAAAATAAGAGAATACCTGGATAATATGCATGAGTTTCAAAAGACTACTGTTAACTGTTTTTTTGATAACTCCAGAGCACAGAGATTCTGTAAAGGTATTAGAGATATTTTGGAAACTTTTTGAACATTTGTATAAAGCAGATTAGTGGGGACATCAAGAAAAAGCACAAATGGAAATATTTATGGAAGACTTAAATACACCAAGGTTAGAGGTAGATGAGACTGAACAGCTAACAGTTAAAATAGCAGGAGATGAGATAAAAATCATGATGTATAAGCAATCAACAAGAAAGAAGAGGTGGTATTCTGGTGGAAGTTTGCAAGTTAGGAGGGAAGAAAGTGAAAAAATCTGGAATATTTATTTAACAGTATTTTAAAAGGCGGGGAGGCACCAACATGCTGGAAAAAAAAGCTGCGGTGGCTGTTATACCTGAAGATGGTAAAGACCCATCTAATCCAGCCTCACATAAGTCCATCTCAATTCTAAACCATGATTATAAAGTGTTTATGTCTCAAATGGCTAAAAAATGGAAAGGTAATTCCAAAATTGATAGATATAGACAAGTGTGGTTTTGTGAAGGGGAAACAATAATTTGAAAACATTAAAAGAGCAATGATGATCGAGAGAGAAGCAGAAAGTAAGAAAACACCACTGTGAACTAGTCCGTTACTTTAAAGTCTGAGGTTAATACAGGATTAGAAATGACACAAGACTCCAAGGCTCAAACTTAACAATTTATTAAACACAAATGTACTAAATAAACAGTAAAAGACTAATAAATCATGTACTTACACCCATATGCATAAACGAAATCATCTTTGCCACTGATAGGGAGACTTCAATCCTATCCAGTGCAGCTATCTGTTCAGTCAAGGCAAGGCCGACACTGGCAAAACGGCTTTAAGCTCAGTTCAGGCTGGTACTGTGATTAAATCCGCATGATTTCCATTTTAGCCTTTGAGCTTTTTATAGCCTTGAACAAACAACAGGGTCAACAGGTTCAACTAATGACATATTGATCACAAGCTCATCATGAGTTGATGGAATATTTTAGAAAATTACAGATCATTTCCTAAGTTGTAAACAAGTCTCGTAATGTCTGGTCTTGTGCCTTACTTCCCTTTTTCAAAGAACAGTAATCAGTGAGCAAGGCCTGCTCTTAAGCATATTGTATTGTTACAATATTAGCAGCATATAGTGAGGTAGTGGCATGTCAGATCTAGCAATAATCAATCTAGCAATAATTAAACATACACAGTGATACGTGGCTCGAAGCATAACAAAAACCTGGTAGACTGTGTGGATCCATCACAGACCACCCCTTGCATCGAGCAACGTACGCTGTGTATCCCTTATAAGAGTTAAAACTGACAACATCAATTTGTACCTTCCCATCACTTTACAGTAAATGCAGCATGATATTAAGCAAAATAACACTGAAACTATTGTGGTCAAAAGCAAAGGATGCAATAACAAATTAAACCACACTGAAGCCTTAGATGACCACATAAAAATATCATACCAATGCGAAACAGTTATATCCTGTATTTCATTTGCAATTTTTACAATGGTACCTTTGTCTTTAATTATTTTAATCACTGTTTGATGCACATCATTTAGTGTTTTATTTAAAAGTTGCAACACTATTTGTCCTTCCTGCTTAATCTGTTGAAAGTTCGGGTGGACTAGAGATGGCCATCTAAAAGTGTGTAATGGTTCTATGCTAGCGTTAAATGTGACGTCCATTCATCTAGTCAGTCTAATAAGTTCTCTAGTACAAAAATCAATAATTGCATGGATATTACTCTTACAGTATGCTCCACCGTTTGTGATTATCCCATCACTCCAGGCTAATTTACAGGAAGATATCACACAAACAGTGGTATCATTTAGTTGGTAGATGTCTGTACCATTTACTACATACCTATGCCAGGTGCATTTCCCAGTTCCATTATGTAAGCATGGGTGAGGCTTCCTTTTCACCATCATGCATACCCACTCCTGTGGCCAGGTCTCACAACCTGCCAAATCAATGGGAACCTCACTATAATCAATCAAAATAGACTCAATTTGAGGTACACACCAATTATTTCCAAATTGCAAGGGCAATGTAACAAATGGACAGACCTGCTTTTTTTCCTTTTTTACTAGCAAGATAGTCAAAAATCAGTATACAAGACATATTTCCACATACAAAATCTATTGGCTTTAACCAATGATATAGTTGCAGTTCCTTTTGCCAATGGGATGCCTTTTTAGCCCCCCAAGTTTGAGTGAATTGCAAATATTGCTGGTTGGCAGCCAATTGAGATAAGATACAAAAGGTCTGATTTACTTCTGCTGTGAAGTTATTTAAAATCTGTTCTGTATATGTATTTGTATGTTCAATCCACCTCCACAAGACAGTTTGAGTTAAAATACCATCTACAGTTCTTTGTCCTAGCTCGGGATAATGGTCTGCTAGTAGCTTAAAGGCCATATTTAGGTCAGTGCCCAACGGCTCAATTTCCTACGTAGGGTATCTATATCTACACTGTTTAGGAATCCAGTCCCTGTTCCGACTGCACCTAGTGCAGTACCAAGAATACCTGTAATATCACGTTTATTCCTTTTATATTTGTAATGTCTGTATTTGATATGCAAAGAATTAACCGGCCATAATTGTACAATTTTACAATGTGGATACCTGATAGTAATATCAACTGCTGACATGTTAGCTATCATTTTAATACATTGTATAACTTTAGCACTACTTACAGTTTTACATCCTCTTGTATACCTCACTACATGTCCCAAACCATCAAATACAGTTGAACTATTGTCCATGACATATATTTCCAAACTCGGAGATAGGGTTTCGCGGTGTCATTTTTCCTTTGAAATTCAGCTGTGCAGGAGGAATCTAATGGAGACTTGGCTAGTGGAAATCCCGACTCATTTAGCCTTTGGTATAAACCTCCAAAAGGTTTGGAAACACATTTTTCAGGATATCTATCACAGTTTAGTCTACATACAGTTGTAATGTTCTCCGTCTGAGTGATGTTGCAAGTTAAGGCAGATTTAGGTGTCACCGCATATAGATCATCTCCCAATTTCCAATAAAAGTCACAGTCCGCCGTTAAATTTGCAACATCTTCCTCTTCGAATAGAGGGATAGGATCAAGACAGTCATATGGCCCATCTAAGTGTTGTCGTCGGAAAAGGTTGGCACCTTCCCAAACAGTGGCAATAATCTATGGAGAGGAAAGTACAACAGTTGTTTAGCAGAATCAAGTAATACTAAAACAGTATCACCAGGTCCTTCACAAATCACAGTCCCATGTTCATTTGGCTGATTGGGTGTGGTCACTATAACTTTCGTTCCCAGCCATTTGCCTGGTTTAGTATCACAGTCTTGTAGTAAAATGACAACATCTTGATGCATACAAATTTCTACTAAAGGTTGTCCTTTCTGAATCATCTGTGTCTTGTTATCTAAATTGATAGCCTTCACTATCACTTTTCGTTCTGGCTCCCATAATGTAAAAACCTCCCAGCTTTCTCCTAATAGTCCTTTTTGCCCCCAGTGCCAATTTTCTGGGAGAAAGAGTTTCCAACCTGTCTCAACTAATACTATATTTTGTGCTGGCACTCTTTGTTCAGTCAATGCACATAGCCAGAACTGAGTTTGATCAGTATTTGTCAAAAGAAGGTATATGGCATTTGGGTTCAGCTTTTCTAGTTTTAAAATACAACAGATGGACCAAATGTCATTCATATGCATTTGCAAAGGAGTTCCTTGATGCTTTCGAGGCCTATTATTTAGCTGGCTCACAGCTAATTCTAATACCTTTGCCCATCCTCATAGCGTCCCATCATTCGTATTTTTTCGGATTTGTTCTTTAAGGAGGCCATTATACCTTTCAATCAAACCAGCAGCTTGAGGATGATATGGGATATGCAGCACCCATCGAACTCTATTTTCCTTTGCCCATTCTTGAACCTCTGCTCCGGTAAAGTGACTGCCTTGGTCACTTTGGATTTCACTAGTAATCCCATATGTCACGCATAATTTATTCAATCCTTTTAACACTGCTTGCTGGTTTGCCTTTTTGCATGGGGACACCATTAGTAATCCTGAATAAGTGTCCACCATCGTTAGGCAATATTGGTAAAGGACTAATAAAGTCTACTTGCCAGATTTGTGCTGGACGACTGCCTCTGTGAATGTGTCCACATGCTTCTGCTTGCAGTTGCTTTTGTTTATTTCTTTGACAGATTTCACACTGCTTTATAACATCTGTAGTTATTTCCTTATACAACTGCATATCATGCCTTTGTGCCCATTCTATTGTAGCATCTCTTCCCAAGTAAATAGACAAGTGGAAGCACTCAAAATCCACAAATAACCACAAAAGAAATGCTGTGATTACTGAGACTGCAGGCACGAACTGGATAAAAACTTCTCTTTATTCCACACGTAAATAAACAGCACATTCTGTTTATTATTTATTCTGATGTGCTGTTTATTTACGTGTGGAATAAAGCGAAGTTTTTATCCAGTTCATGCCTGCAGTCTCAGTAATCACAGCATTTCTTTTGTGGTTATCTCTTCCCAAGTGCCCACTCCGATCATGGGCCCATCTTGCCATGCTAGCACTTTCGGCTTTCTCTTTAGCAACACGTACCACGGCCATCTTATCTACCTGCTGGTTATGACTCCTTTCATTTGTTACAAGTGATGCATGGGCATCTACATGTCTAACACTGATTTTGCATTGTTGAGCTTTTTCCCAAATCCGTTGCCAGTCTTCTGAACCTCTCCATAGAGGTCTGCCATGGATCTTTCAATCCTGTTGTTGCCAGGCAGATAACCAGGTTGTCAGTCCCTTAAAAACTGCCCAGCTGTCAGTATAGATGTACACTTCATCTCCAGGTGATAAACTATCGATGACCAGGGCAACAGCTCATAATTCTGCCTGATTATTTGAACCAGCAGTACCTTCATCGAATAACACAGTTTCTGTTCGTGGGCAATAAGCCACTGCAGTCCAGGTCCTACCATTTGATCCAATTTTAGCAGAACCATCAGTAAACCATGCATGTTTCTGTTTTTCTGCATCTAAATTATCTAATGGTAATGCTTCAGTGATTGGGGATTTTGGAAGCTCATGTCGCTGTTGTAATGTCGCATCAGCTTCATCCAAAATTACCAGTCCAACCAACTGTTGTTGTACTTGAGATACTCCAGGCACGATGTTGGCCCTTTCCTGTAAATACCACTTCCATTTCTGCACAGTCGAAGATTGTGCTATTAGAGTTTTCATTAAATTATTATCTCGTAACTACCCCTGGATTGGGTAGTCTATCTTAACTGTCACTGTTTGTTGTTTAGTTATTCCTTCCACATGAATCAATGCTGTGTACACTGCTAGCACATGCTGCTCAAGGGGGCTATATTTTACCTGTGCTCCAGTCAAGGATTTAGACCAAAATCCCAAGGGTCTCTTTTTCCCAGTGTCATCCTTCTGCCACAGCCCCCAAGACATAACATTATTGGCAACTGTTACTTCAAGGATAAAAGGTTGCTGTGGATCAACTGGGCCCAGCCCCACACTCTGCTGTAGGGCCTTTTTTGCTTCTTCGAAAGCTGTTTGCTGCTTAGAACCCCACTGAAAGTCACATTTTTTCCTCATTACATAGTGAATGGGTCGCAAAATCAGTCCAAGGTGAGGTACAAATGCTCTCCAAAAGCCCATTGCTCCCAAGAACGTTTGTGCTTGCTGTTTCATTTTTGGGACTGCAATTTTCTGAATACTCTCTAGTGCTGCTGCAGGAATTTCCCTATTCGCTCCATTCCAAATCATACCAAGGAATTTTACTGATGTCCCTTGTTGTGTTTTATTCTCATTTATAGCCCACCCTCTGTTCTGAAGGTGCTGAACTACAGTTTTTAGTGTGATATCTACATCAGATTTTTCTCCAGTAATCATTATCTCATCAATGTAATGGAAAATAGTCACTTTGTCCAGCTGTAACTTGGCTAGGTCTCTAGCCACTAGTCCATGACACAGGGTAGGGCTGTGCAGATATCCCTCTTGGTAACACTTGGAAAGGTATACTGCCTCCCCTCCCAGGTAAAAGCAAATTGGGCTCTGCTTTCTTCTGCTATTGGAATGGAGAAGAAGGCATTTGCTAAGTCCAAAACTGCATGATATGGTCCAGCAGATGAAGACAATCTTTCTACGATCGTAACAATGTCTGGAACAGCTGCTGCTAAGGGTGGGGCCACCTTGTTCAGACCTCGATAATTTACAGTCATTCGCCATGATCCATCAGGTTTCTTTACTGGACATACCAGACTGTTGAATGGACTCACTGTTGGCTCAAGTATGCCAACCCGAAGCAGTTGTTGGATCGTCTCAGATCTCAGAGTGCCCACCTGGGATACAATATTGTTTGATGTTTACTATTGATTTAGGTGTGGGAATATAAAGTGGTTCCCACTTAGCATTCCCTCGGACTGCAGCCTTAACTGCGTTGACTGAACAATGCCGCACTCCAAACCTAAATGGCCCTACAGTGGTTTCCAAGGTTCTACCCTTTAACACATCTATTCCTAAAATGTGCTCAGGTACTGGAGCTATTACTGCTTCAATGAATATAGGAATACCATCCCCAAAAGCTATCTTAACCTTGGTTTTGGTATCTAGTGTTTTTGCCCCTCCATAACCATTAATCTCTACATATTAACCATGAAATTTACGGGGGTTGCCTGCAAAAATGGTTATTTCTGATCCTGTGTCTACCAGAGCCATCACATATTGTGGCCCTCCCCTCCAAAAAATGGTAAGGGGTACGTAAGGGCATCGGTCCCCAGGTGTAATTGCTCTTACTGTACCCCTAGCTACTGGGGACCCGCCTACTAGTCAATTTGTCTCTGTTTTTTCAACCAGGGTTCTCCATTTCTTTTCTCCCCAATCTCTCTTATCACTAAACTCCCCCTTTTGCCACTGTGCTAGCTCCTCATCAGTAGGGATGTCAGGATATAATTGATTCCACCCTACCTTCCCTTCAGTGGTACTTCTGGTTGAACTTTTTGTAGGGGGTTGCTTTTTACCCGCAGAGCTTGATCCTTTTTCCTTTTGTTTTTGCTTCCATTTTTTTATATAATTCCTCAGTAGCTATCCCATCTATTTCTGCAACTTCTACCCCCCACCTTAATAGATCCAGAAACATTTGCTTTCTTGTAACTTTTTCACCAGATTTATCTTTTGATTTCTCTGCATTTGCCTTTCTAGCTCTTCTCTGTTATTTTTCTTCCACTAGTTCTGCCATTTGATTTAGAGTGGCTATTACATCCCGTATCTGCTGACCTACACAGCCTGCCAGGGCAGCCATCAGCTGCCCTTTCCACCACTGTGGTGCATTTTTGATCAATTTACTCCTCATATTGCTGGTCATAATTTGTGCATCTGGTCCTTTCAGAAGCACTAATGCCCCATTCCTTAATTCCAATGAATAAATGGTAGCCAACATAGCCATTTCTCTTAACTGTTGTATTGCCTCTGCTATTGTTTTTCAAGGTTTATGTTCATCAGCTACTGCTGTAGCATCAGGCCAAGTAGCTCAGAAAGCCGAGGCTAACCACACCACCAGTGTATTCACCTGGGGATCATCATGGTTCACATTGTTTACTATTTGCTTTAAACGTGGGTGGAACACCAAACATGCACATTGGTGCATCTCTTCAGTATTTAGAGACACTGCTTCTCCCCCTGTGTCCCAAACCCGAAGAAACCATACTAAAACAGTTTCCCCTGGCTTTTGCTTATAGATTTGGATTATATTCAATAATTCAGCTTGAGTATAACTCTGCACCTCAACCCATTGTTGTGGCGCCGCCCCCCCCCCCCCCAGTATACTGTCCCTTTTTCTCAATAACTGGGTGTGCCTCCACTGCTGGGGAATTTACTATTTCAAAATCACTATCACCCTCATCAGTTGAGGGGAGATCACCTTCCCACTTCTCAGGATCAAATTCTGCCTTACACAGTAAAGCACAAACCCGAGGCCTTGAGGGCAGATGGTGTAGTTTTCTCCCATTTCGTTGTCTACACTGTTGAATTATTTGAGTAGCTAGAGTCACTGAATTAGATTTCCAGTGTTCAGCTTCCTCTCCTACTTTAACAAGTGCCATATTTGCCTTCTCCAAGGCATCTGTATCCAATCTGTGTGTATGCGTGTGTTCTTTACATTGCTCTTCTAACGCTAGGATTTTTTCTTTTAGTTTCTCTACATCTCTATCTAATTCCTGAATTGCCTCAAAGAACAGCCATCCAGCTGCTCCCACCCCTTCCTTCACCTTTTTCCCCTTATCATCCAATTTTAGCTCCGATAAAGCTCTAGCTAGACTATCAGGGTCTGCCTTAGGTCTTTCTTGCAAAGGTTTTGTGGAAGGAGGGGGTGAAACATGACTTAATACCTTAGCAAGAGGATCCCACTTCCCAAATAATGCTGGCATCATAGTATCAACACCCAACTTATTTGGGGTGCCTGACACAGCATCCGTCTTACCTATGCCTATATGTTTTAAAGGAAAAAACATTGGTTGTTGTTGTGACATTTCCACTGTAAACCTCAGACCCTGCTCACTGCGCCAAATGAACTAGTCAATTACTTTAAAGTGTGAGGTTAATACAGGATTAGAAATGATACAAGACACCAAGGCTCAAACTTAACAATTTATTAAACAAAAACTTACTAAATAAACAGTAAAAGACTAATAAATCATGTACGTACAAGCATATGCATAAACAAAATCATCTTTGCCACTGATAGGGAGACTTCAATCTTATCCAGTGCAGCTATCTGTTCAGTCAAGGCAAGGCCGACACTGGCAAAATGGCTCTAAGCTCAGTTTAGGCTGGTACTGTGATCAAATCCGGATGATGATGATGATTTCCATTTTAGCCTTTGAGCTTTTTATAATCTTGAACAAACAACAGGGTCAACAGGTTCAACTAATGACATATTGATCACAAGCTCATCATGAGTTGATGGAATATTTTAGAAAATTACAGATCATTTCCTAAGTTGTAAACAAGTCTCGTAATGTCTGATCTTGTGCCTTACCTCCCTTTTTCAAAGAACAGTTAGCTCACAAACTTGTGATATAGTTCCTCCTTGAAATCCCCATATTCTGGTAAACATTTTTTAAGCTGATAAACAACTTATAGGTTAACAAAAGTTCAGTAATACCAGTAATCAGTGAGCAAGGCCTGCTCTTAAGCATATTGTATTGTTACAATATTAGCAGCATATAGTGAGGTAGTGGCATGTCAGATCTAGCAATAATCAATCTAGCAATAATTAAACATACACAGTGATATGTGGCTCGAGGCATAACAAAAACTGGTAGACTGTGTGGATCCATCACACACTCTTATTTATATATCTTGATGCAGAGAAAGCATTCAACAGAATAATCCTGAATTTTATGAGTGGGGCAATGGAAGCATTTGCATTTCCTGATACAATATTAAGGTTAATTAGAAAGATATATGAGGGATCAAAGAAAAAAATCAAAGTGGAAGGGTTCCTGTTTGAAAAGCTGGGTCTGAACAGCTGCCAGCCAACTGACAAATAAAATAGGACTCAGAAATAGAAGGATAAAACTGGTATTGTGTTCAAGAAAAGTCTGCATTATTTGCAGGTGATATTATTTTGTACCTGACAGAACCAGAAAAGGTATCTTATTGTTGTGGAATATTTTGAGACAGTTCCAGTTTTTTTTTTTTTGGAAAGAAAATTAATAAGGATAAAACAAAAGCTATAGCTATAAACTAAGCACCCATCCATGAAATGGTCCAGCAATACCCATATTTGTGGTGAAATGATAAAGTGAAGTATTTAGGAGTATGGATTAAACAAAATTAAGTTATGGCAGCTAAGGATATGTGGGGAGAATCTAAACAAAAAATAACACAAAAACTAAGAAATTGGAAGCTCTTGCCTATGAATTTGGGTAGTAAGATACAAGCAGTAAAAATGTTTTTAGTCCCTTTAGTTTTATATAAAGGTCAGGCATATTTTTATCAAGAAGAGGAGAAGTTGTGGACAGTAACTAATAAAGAGTTACATGATGTCATTTGGGAGGGGAAGAGGGCTATAGTCAAGTGGGATAGGTTAATTCTCCCAACAGAACAAGTAAGTTTAGGATTACCTGACTTGAAGGAATATTTCTCATCTACAAAGTTAAGGCTCTCATTCATAACACAAGCAGAAAGCTACAATACAAACTTGAGAGATATAATAGATGAAGTGGGGAGGTGGGGGGTAATTCAAGAAATAAGGACAGAATGGGATTTTGGATGCAGATCCTTAGGGAAAATAACAGTCATACAGAATATTATGCTCATAAAGTAGCAGAAAGTATACTAAGAACAAAGCCAACATGGGAATGGAGAAAGGAGATTCTGTTGATAGGGATGACTGCAATTAGTGGTACAGAGAATAGAAAGGAGGGGCCTGAAATTTACTGGAGGAAGCTAGCAAAGAAACCATGATATTGAGAACAAATAATTAGGGAAGTAAAGTTAATAGAATGGGAAGACGCCAAGAAGACATTTGGATTGCTGGCTAGTGATTGCCTTCCATAGCAGGGATTGATATCAGAATATAGACAAAGGGAAAGGGCTAGGGGAAACCCAAATGAAAGACCTGCAGTGTTTGAATTTTTAATTAAATTTAGAACAGAAAAGGAATGTTTTGGGTTTTTTACTTATTCTGAGGAAGTCCCATTCATCAGGGATGAAAGTACTAAATATGTTTTACTTGTGGATAAATAAACTTTGTTCTAGTGTCCTCTTAATGTTTCTCTGGTGATTTTTGAGCTTAGTGTTTGAGTTTGAACAATATAACTCAGTGTGTGAGAGATTCACATACATAATGGCAGTGGAGGCTAAAATCTCATGCGCAGACAACTCGGACATTAGCATCATCAGCAGTACACCACAAACTACACCTCGCCACAACCATTATACTGCACAAAATCCTTCATATGCTGAGGTTATAAAGCTTAATTTGCCTAAACCTCCAAAACACAACACAGGCACAAAGCACTCTCAGCAACACTGTCTGCATGTTAAGCCTATTACCTCACATAGCATAAGGAGTCCCAAAGTCATGGATGCTAAGCCTGTAAGGCAGGCACCCATTAAACCAAACATTCTAGTTATAGATGACTCCATCGTAAAGTATACAGAAGTCCCTCTGATCAGCTGAGCAAGATAAGAGTGATGATTAGTTGCCTGTCTGGTGCCAGGATCCATCAGATCACACATCCACTACTCAAGTCCTTGAATAACAAGTACCAGAATGATTTTGTCATAGGACATGTGGGTATCAATGACTTGAGACACACCTCCTTAGACTATATGAAGAGAGAGAGACATGATGGAGCTGTCACGCTGTGTATTCCAGGCAGGTATGAGCCTGCACTGACCAGCATTCTACCTTCTCCAAAGATGATGCTGCAATATGAGCAAAATATGATTGACTTTAATACTTGGATTAGTTTCTGATGTCATTCAAAGGGGTCCATTATTTGTCAACCTGGGAAGACATAATTGACAGACCATGCTGCTTTGCCAGGGATGGCTTGCACCCGTCCCCTCTAGGCTTTTGAATATTGGCAAAGACATCATCCGCCACAATAGTGCCTTTTTTCACAATAACAACAAAATATACCTATCAATATAATGAAACAAGCAAATGAAACATGAAGGTTTTATTTATCAAATATAAGAGCCTAAACAAAAAGCTCCACTCTCTACAAGCCCTCCTCACCCTAGAGAAAGTGGAAATCTGTGTAGTGACTGAAATGTGGTTTAAAAAGGTTTACACTGAAAATTTCAAATGTGTTTTGCAAACTTTTAATGTTGAAAGGCAGTTTTCAAAGTTGCATAATGACGATTTAAAATATGTTGTACCCGCAACAGTGAATGCTAGTGTGCATTTGCTGTTGTAAGATCAACATATTAATTGGAGATCACACTACAGTGGAGATCAGGAACTTTGTCCTTTTCATCACTATAGTGCAATCTTGGAGTTGTAATATATCTGAATCCAACCCCTATGCAAGTACGGCAAGATGCCAGGCCCAAAATGTAATGAATCAAAAAAAATGCCACCCAGCACTCTTAAAGGCTCTCACAATAATTATAGGCAGCACATGGAAAAAAGTTCCATAAAAGTCTTAGTTTATTGTAACATCAGGAGAAAAATAAACCCAAACACCAAAGATGTTACCGATTTCAGCTAACAGCCTTCATCAATGCTAATGAAATCTTTCATACATTTCCATATAAATACTAATCCTAATCAGCCCCCCTGAACAAGAAAATCAGTTGTTCCTAATTATTCATTAGTTGCAAACAGGTTTTCTTAAGAAGCACAAAACTTTACAAAAAATTATTATGCAAATAAAGCATAGTTATCTCATATCCCTTTATACAGAAGGTGATACAAAGTTTGAACATAAATTCATTTCAGATCATATTTCAATATTCATATATCTTGTATCCAATAACTCGATTATATCTTATAGTATTTATATAAATAATGAATATAAGGTCTAATCCATCTTGATATTACTGCTACCAATATAGAACATTTTTATTGGAAAAAAATATTCATAGTTAAAGAACCACACTGTAGAACAAACCAAACCTCAGACCAGATGAATTCACTCAGTTTAGTACACAGACTGATTTTTTAAAATACCAGTAGTTTCTCTGACATCTCACCCTCTTTATTCAACTTTCATATTGGCACCTTACAAAAATTAGATCCTTTGTCATCATAATCAAACTAAAATTAATTTGTAACCCCCATCATAGGCCTCTCTTCATTACTCAACATTCCTCCATAATTACAGGTTACTACCAGGCCCTCTCTCTATGTGGCGACATTCACCCCAACCCTGGACCAATCAACCATTCTGTCCCAAACCTTTCTTCTAATGCCAAAAACCTCTGCTTCACTACAATTAACGTATGTAGTACCTGTAACAAAACCACTGAATTCCATGCCTGGCTCTCTCACTTCTCCCCAGATATTGTAGCACTCACAGAGACCTGAATAAAACCACATATTGCTAACACTGAAATAATCCCTCCAGGATATAATATACATAGAAATGACTGGCTACATAAAAAAGGTGGAGGTGTCACATTAATCTACTGTGAAACTTTAGCTATTACACCATATGATAAACCTATACCAACATTCGGAAATATGGAATTATTACTAGTTAACCTTCACATCAACAACAGAAAACAATTATGTATTGCTGTACTCTATATTCCCCCACGTCAAAACATACCTACTCTGGAATATCTACTATCCTGGACCACCCTCAATATATCAAATGAAACCATCATTCTTGGCAACACAAATAGAAACTGGCAAACTCTCATCTCTGACTCCCCAGTAAATAGTATTAACTTGCACAGGTTAACTCAACTCATCTCTAACCCCACTTGTAAGGCAAAAAAAACAAACAGAATCAACCCTAGACTAGATACTCATCTCACACCCTCAAAAATACACCAAGGCAGGGACCCTACCCAATACCTTTAGTGACCATCTTCCTGCCTATATCCATAGAACTCAATTTTAAATTGACAAATTGCATTGTCTAAGAACAACTAGGTATCTTACCCATTTCAATGAACAACTATTCTTAGAGTCTCTAAAAACCCACAACTGGTCCCCTACCAAATTTCTTCCACTGGATGACGCAGTCAACTACTTCAATAAATCTTTTTAGATATTCTAGACAGTCTTGCCCCCACACGTACCAAAAGAGTAAAGCCTAACCATGGCCCATAGCTAACTAAACAAATTAAACAGTTACTTACCTCCAGGGATAAATCCTGGAAGGAATGGCATAGAAACCGAACCCCACAACTTGACCTCAGATATAAACAACTCCGTAACAATGCCAAAAAGGAAGACGTCAATGATAAAAAAGCTATTTCTCCACTAAACTCACTGCCCAACAAAATAACCCCAAATTGTTTTGGAACTCTCTTTCCTCTCTCCTAAATCCTGGTACTCAACACAAGCCCTCCCCATCTCCTAAAAAAGACCCTCAAGAAATTGCCCAAGACTTCAATTCTCATTTTATTGATTCTATCCAAAAACTTGTTAATGATTTCTCTCTACAAACTAACAAAAGTATAATTGGTAACATAAACAACAATCCACTCTCTAACCACTCCCCCCACATCAATTGTAATTCCAATAAAAAAATCCACTCCTCTATTTACATTACAACCAGCACCCACCTCTCTAGTTCGTAAAGTGCTCTCAAAACTAAAACCATGCTCCCCTTCTTCTGATGGCCTTCCAGCTGAATACCTAAAACTTGCAGCAGATTCTATAGCTCTTCCAATTAGCATTCTCATTAACTGATCAATCTCTGAAGCATATGTCCCACAACTATGGAAAAACTCAATTATTACTCCCCTTTACAAAGGCGGTAACATCAGTTATCTATCTAACTAATGGCCAATCTCAATACTTTCACCTCTATCTAAAATTTTAAAAAAGTGTATTCATTCTCAATTGCTAAAACATCTCACAGACAATAACCTACTTGCACCCACCCAACATGGTTATTCGGTCAGCACACAGCACAACAGCCTGTCATTTACCAAAACTGTATACAAAGCTCTTGGTGCAGCTCTACTAACATCAGTGATCCTACTAGATCTATCAAAAGCTTTTGATACAGTGTCCCACTCAAAACTACTTTTTCAATTTGAGACCGTAAACTGCTCCCCACACATGCTATCCTGTTTCCATAAGTATCTATACAACAGAAAACAATCTGTTAGATGGCAAAGTAAGCAATCTGATTAGCTACTGAGCAACACAGGCATTCCCCAAGGGTCTGTTCTTGGGCCCTTGCTTTTTAACATATTTATGAATAATCTCCATAAGGCATCCCTGCAAAGTACACTCATTCAATACGTGGACAATTCGACAATAATTACATCCTCTAACAACATCTCAAATCTCCTAAAGTTAATACAAAATGCATTTACTTCCATTGAATCTTGGATTAACAAAGCTCAACTGCTACTTAATCCCAAAAAATCAAAACTTTTACTCTTCACAACCAAACCTCTAACTCTAGACTTTAAAATATTCTCTCAAAACAAAACAGAAATTGAAATTGTAAAAACAGCCAAACTACCTGGCATCACAACTGATGACAAACTATCCTTTGAGAATCATATACTCAACTTAATCAAAAAGACCCATTTTAAGCTAGGCAAACTCTATAGGCATAAACTCTATTTGGACAAGTCTACCAAGTTGAAACTAGCTAATAGTCTACGTCTACCCTCCCTCCTCGATGGTTGCCCCATTTTCACCAACCTACACACATCTCTCCTGAACAAACTGCAGTCATGCTACTATAAAATTGCCAAGTTTGTCTCCAACATGCCAACTCGCACACATCATTGCCTGGCCATTACATCTATAAACTGGTTGGAGTTCCCTCATTACCTAATTACTCCCAACTTACTCCCACCTACAAACTACTAAATAATCCAAACTTCTGTCCATCCCTTCAAACTGTAATACAAACACACACCCCTACTCAACATCTTAGGTCCTCTAACAAACAACTCTTAACCATAACTAAACCGAACAAAAGAGCTGGACAATGTCTCTATTCCCATGCCATTGCCAAACTTTGGAATGCACTCCCTCCCTCTCTCTCTTACGCAACTAGACTCTTTAAAAACATTTAAATTTGCACTAAAAGAATACAATCTCAATAACCTTGTCTGTTCTTGTCATATAATTAAACCACCTTAAAAGTTTTGGCCATTATACTCTACAAATACTTTTACTAACTTAATACAGTTGTTATTTACACTATCTGTCTTCGTATCCAATCTCTCTTGCTTTCTTTATTTCTGTGGCTGAATAAACAGAATTTGATTAAACAGTATTCTTATTTATGAGAATATACAAACAGAATTACTAAAAATCTAACACACTGGGTTTATTTTTCTTGTATTGTATACCTCTAAATATGTATTTGTCTTGTATATCTACTTCACTTTCTATTGTGTAAAAACCTTCTTGACTTTCAAAGTTAAGCTGATGTTACTTAAAAATTTCTGTGACTGTATGGAGCTTTTCTCCCCGGGCCTCCACTGAAAATGGGTCATTGGCCCAGTGGACTTTCCCGGTTAACAAATGTCAATAAATAAATAAATCTTCTGCAGTAAAAGTTAACAGCAAAACTTCAAACTCTTATACCATCAAGAGCAAGTAACACTTCTCTGGCGCCTTGGCTTTCAGAAAAGCCTTTTCAGAGTGCATCTTTCTGCTGGTCAGCATACACTTAAATACATGCATTTGATCAATTAAATAATCATTCAATTAAGAATTTACTAAAAAAGCCAACTAAAAAGATTAACTTTTGATATTCTTTTTAGCCTTCTTTTATTAAATGCTTTCAAGAGAATTCCCTATTCAAACCTTTTGGAAACATTGCATCATACTTTAAAATAAATATTGCTAGCTTCCTTCTTGAACGTTCCTTAATTTTTTCATCAGTACTAAACCTAGTATTTACTTGTTCCAAAACTGTTGTCTGTAACCCCTGTGGGTCTCCATTATGGTGTTCCTTAAAGTGCATAGCTACATGACTCTCAAATATTTGCTTCTTGATGTTCCTTATGTGTTCTTTTAATCTTGCAGCAAAACTTCTCTTGTTCTTCCCAATATAAAATAATCCACAAGGACATTTTAAACTATATATAATCTGTTCAATATTGCAAGTGAAATTGCCTCTTCTATGAAATGTTTTTCCATTAATGCTTTCAAAACTGTCAACTATGTGTTTGCTTACTGTGCAAGTGTCACATGGAAAAGTTCGATATCTCACTATATTATTTATATGTTTTTTGGTCTTTCAAATTTTCCATGTACTAACATGTCCTTAAGACTCCTGCCTCTTTTATATGAAAAACAAAGTTTAACATTTTTAGGCAGGATTTTTCTTTCTGTATATAGGTGTGTGTGTATATATATATATATATATATATATATATATATATATATATATATATATCTACACACACCTATATACAAAAAAAAAAATCCTGCCTAAAAATGTTAAACTTTTTATATATATATATATATATATATATATATATATATATATATATATATATATATAGGATCTGCGGTGGTGCAGTGGTAGCGTTGTTGCCTCACAGCAAGAGGTTCTCCCGTTCGATTCTCGGCTGGAGTGCGGGGAGTGCCTTCTGTGTGGAGTCTGCATGTCCTCCCCAAGGTTGGGTGGGCGCTCGAAAGACATGCGTAAATGGGTGTGCCTTTGTTGAAAGTTGAAAATCGAGCTGGCACCTCGGCGTTCGTCAAAATCTACTGCCAATCATTAGCGGACCAGAGTTCCACTGTGGCACCGGGAAAAGCCGAAAGACAACAACACAACAACATATATATATATATATATATATATATATATATATATATATATATATATATATATATATGTATATAGGAAATATTCATAGTTGTTCATTGATGCCTGGAGAAAATAAAGCACCTAAGCTAATTATCCACTTGCGTTCCTTATAATTTAAGGGAATGTAATGCATCCTGAAACATATTTTTATGTAAAATCCTGTCAATAATAGTAAAGGAAAACCTAGCAGTAGGGTGTTTCAAGAAATGTTTACACAAAGCATTTGTATACCTACCACATCTGATCACTCAAATGTTGTGATATCCTTAACCTAAAGGGACGTGAAGTCTGCCCCACGTAGAATGCAGGACAAGAACATTTTGCCATATAAATAACCCAATCTAAACTACAATTGCCATAAATTAAAATATCAAAAACCTTTGAACAGTTGGAAGAGGTAAAGGAGCTTGCTTTAGGAACAAAATGACAAAAACTACAATGCCCACAGTGGTGGCATCCCAAACATTTCCTGCCATCTAACCTCATCTGTGTATCAATTACATTAGTTTTCTGATTTCTTTTATAATGATTAAAGCAGACCCCCATAGTCTTGCCTCTCCTATATGAAAAACTACATCTGGCAGAAAGAATTTCTTGAAGCCCATCTTCCATAAGCAACACATCCCAATGGCAATGTATATTTTTTTGCAGAAAAGTACTGTTACTCCCATAATCCATAAGGAATCTAATAGATGACCCTTGCAAATTAGATTTTATTCAATATTGCAATGTATATTTTCTATGGGTTTTTTTCGAACTGCAACTAATGCCCATGTGATATTTCCCATTTGATAACCCCTGTCTTGAAACCTAAGAACCATATCCTGGGCTTGCATCTCAAAATCTTCATTAGCTGAGCATATCCTTTTAAGTCTCAAGAACTGTGATTGTGGAATATTTTAATCATATGTTGCAGATGGCAACAAGTAGCATGCAACAGAGTATTAAACTGAGGATCTTTTCTATATATAGAGCTATTCAACATTCCATCCCCCATAACCGTCACTTGAACATCCAAAAATGTAATGGTTTGGGCATGATAGCTTACAGTAAAAGTAATACCCCATTTATTCTCATTGAGATATTGTACGAATTCCTGTAGATATATCAAATCAGACTGCCAAACAAGCCAACAATTGTCTAGATAATGATGCCATATATCCATGGCATCAAGAAAAATGTGTCTATTATCATAAATCCATAATTCTACATAATGAACTGTGAATTCAAGGACATGTGGGTACTATATGGACGGTATCTGGATGATATGGTCTTATTTTGGCATGGGAGCGAAGATGACCTGAATAGGTTCTTCGTTTACATCAACACCACCAACTTTTTGAAATTTACCATGACCAAGGACCTTGACACCTTGAATTATCTGGATGTTACAATTAATAAAGATCACTTTAAGGGTAGGTTTAATTCACACCTTTATAGAAAACCTACCTATTCTAACTCTTTGTTGCATTTTGAGAGTTGCCACCCTCTGCATCAGAAAAAATCCCTTGTCAAGGGTCAATATGTGAGATTGGCCAGAATGATGTCTGACCAGGATGATTTTATTAAAGAATGTGATGTCCTAATGGGTATGTTGCAGAAAAGAGGTTACCCCTTTAACTTTGTCAATGACATAGCTGAAGAAGTCAAATCAAAAAGAGCTGGGGGTATTTATTCTACACTCTTGGAGAAGCCTGAAGATTTGAATAGAACCTCTGGTTTGGTAAAAACTGACAGTTTAGTAGGGCATGTGTCCTGCCCTTCACCAGGGATTTTTGTTAACATTAGAAGCATCATTTATGATTTTTGGACCATTTTTTGTTTGGATGAGAAGATCAACAAAAGGTTGAGGGGAAACCTTTTGTGGTTTACAAAAAGGGCACCTCCTTGAAAGGCCTGGTGGAGAGGAAAAAGTTAAAGGCAGGCCTTGGTGGAACTTTTAAATGTGGGAGGTGTGGACAATGCCTCTATATATTGGACACTGATTCCATTAGAGTCAGGAACTATGGTAAAATTACTACTATTAAGAAGTGTTACTGTTACACCAAGGGAGTGGTATATATTGCAACCTGTATGGTATGTGAGGGGTACTATGTGGGGAAGACAATCAGAGTCCTCAGACAAAGAATATATCAACACAACTATGATATACTAAAAAACAAAGAAACCAATGCTTTATTTAAGCATATAAAGGTACATCAGACACATTATTTTAAATTTTTTTGTACTTGAACAAGTAGACCTGGGTCCACGAGGGGGGCCCGATGATGACTTCCTTGAATATTTAGAGCTCAAGTGGCAGATTAAATTAAATGCATGTCAACCACCTGGGCTCAATGACAAGTTATCCATTAGTTCTGTATTAAAACTAAAATCAGCTTTTTTATGTGATTTTATTCAAGATCTGTGTTTTAAATCATACTTCAATATACAATATATTAATGTCTATGTGGTTGGTAGGTGGCAATTGGTGTGTTGTAGTGGGCAGTTACTGTGATTATGTGTTACTTTCGTTTTAAACTGCTTAATTATTTTACAGGAAATGATGTTTGCTTTGTCAACCAATGGCTGTAAGGGTTAGGATATTTAAATATGGCATTTTCTGTTTGTTCTTGTTCTGATGAAGTCTTGTGATTTTGACAAAAGCGCTTAACTTTTTTCAATAAATTTTCTGGATTTAATGCTGCAGTGTTCCTTTGGTGATCCTCTTCATATATTTTTTACTTGGTTTTGGTGTTCGTTGTTTCTAACAAAAATTAAACAATACTAACACAACTCGTATAAACCTGCTCTTTAACTTCCACCACTATCAGTGCAATGACTCCATCATATAGAATCAAAAACAAAACAAAAAAAAATAATTTTGTTTTTCTCCCAATATGACACAGATGAGGGCCCGGTCTAAACCCACTAAACAGCAACTAAGCAACATATAACCATATATTGCAAGCATCAAAATGATTGTAAATAGAAGATCCTATGCAGAAACTACTTCAAATAACAAAAAATATATACACTATTATGGACTATCCAAAAATGCATCCACTATATCGAGTCTTTATCCACATTTTCCTACTTTGTTATGCTGTGTTGTTCCAAAACAGTATACAAAATTCATTATAAAAAATATACATAAACGTGATTGTAGTAATAACCCAAGACACCAAGATTCACTTAATATTCCTCATAACTAGTAATAAATTCCCAATATTCAAAATAAATTGGGAATAACCCAGCCAATTATTTCTAAATTTGAAATAATGGCCTTAGACTTGCATGTTTTGCTTATTAACGCCTTAATCAAGATGCCAAATCAAATATACATTCACCCCAAAAAATTTTAAGGTGAATAATCTGACCAGCTATATATATAAACAAATAGAGGTCACAACATGCTGGCGTCTTTCAAAAAAAATGGAGGTAGAATCCCTTAAATTCACAACCACAAGTTGCATATATCTATTGCAATAAACTTAGCATACATAAAGGACTGCTCCAACATTAACTAGACATAATCGACAGACCATGCTGCTTTGCCAGGGATAGCATGCACTTGTCCCCTCTAGGCTTTTGAATATGGGCATAGACATCATCTGCCACAATAGTGCCTTTTTTCACAATACCAACCAAATATACCTATCAATATAATGAAACAAGCAAAGGAAACATTAAGGTTTTATTTATCAAAAGTAGGAGCCTAAACAAAAAGCTCCACTCTCTACAAGCCCTCCTCACCCTAGAGAAAGTGGAAATCTGTGTAGTGACTGAAATGAGGTTTACAATGGTTTACACTGAAAATTTCTAATGCGTTTTGCAAACTTTTAATGTTGAAAGACAGTTTTCAAAGTTGAATACTGGTGATTTGAAATATGTTGTACCCGCAACAGCGAATGCTAGTGTGCATTTGCTGTTGTGAGATCAACATATTGATTGGAGATCACACTACAGTGGCGATCGGGACCTTTGCCCTTTTCCGCACTAGTGCGATCTCAGAGTTGTAATATATAAGTAGCAGGGGTATGTTGAACATCACTGGATGTTCAGGTAAGTTTGAAAATGTCAAGTCGAATTTGACTTGTTGACATTTTTCATGTTTCGTTATTTTGGTTGGTCGATGTTAATTTTAACAATGTTTTTTGAGTAAGTGATTACTCGTAAAAATGTTGTTGAAATTTTGATAGTAAACCATTTAAACAGTGGAAAGTACTGTGATTGTGCAGGTCTATAATGCCTTCCACACTTTTAAAACAACCATTCTGCAAGAGGGAAAAAAAGGTGGAGGTTTCTCGATCTTCATTCAGAAGTAACCCACATCAAGGCTCGTTAAGTAGCATGATACACATAAAGTTCTACATGCCAAACCACCATCAAAGAAATTCCTTACCACATAATGACTAGTTATAGAACTCAGTCTATGATTCAAGATAGCCACACCACCTGTCTACAAGAATTGGAGTCACTCAGTATTAAACCCAGTAACATTTTCCCAGGTGATTTAATCTACCTGACTATAGACTGGGAAACCTATACCACCTCTAGTACACAAGCACACAGATTCCTGGACTTTATCAATACAAACACCCTGGAACAACTAGTTGGAGTACACTATGGGGAATAACATCTTAGACCTTGTTATTCTAATATGGGAGCAATCTTGTATCATCCCTTACATATTTTTGAAACTTTTTAGGTCTGTCTCATTTGAATTGAAATTGAATCGAGGGACCACTTCCACACCGGTGTCTTTAAAAATTTCTCCATGACTAATTATCTACTCCTACATAATAGACACGCAAGCTTTAAATTTCCATCAAACCCAGTTAACTCCACTGAATATGTTGAAACAAACACCACTATGCTGTATCAGCATGTAAACAACTGCATAGACGCAACTGTTCTCAGTGGAAAGAAGTGAAGAGCATACCAGAAAAATAACCCCCCTGGTGCAACATAATATCAACAAGCTTGACAATTATAGGAAAAGATTATTGACTATGTTAAGAAGATTTATACGCAGAATGATACAGCCCCTGCCAGTAAATTAAAAAAAGCAACTCAGGTGTTTTATTTAAATCTACTAAAGCCAAGTCTGATGTGAAAATAGCCATCCATGGTAAGGAAAATCACAAAGGATTTTTCGTTCATAATTTCAGCAGCAAATCCAACAATGCACTGAACTGATTGTAAACAGTGTTACCTACGCTAAAGTTGAAGCTGAAGATATAGTTAACCTACTCACCAATAAATTCAGTTCAGACTTTACCAACCCTCTTCCCTCAGGCTATCTCACACGAAATAGCTAAAACTGATTCAACACCAGGAATCACACAAAACCTAGTCCTGAGAGCAGGATCAAAAGCAAAAAAATACTGGGTCAATGGGTCCTGACCATATCCCAGAATGTATCCTGAATAATATAAAGCATGATTTAGCCACACCCATAAAAACACTGTTCATCCTTAGCCTCCATACATGTTTTTGTACCAAGCGTATGAAGAACAGCAACAACTATTCCCCTACATAAAGGAGAGTCTGCCATGGACCCAGGCAATTACAGATCCATAAGACTAACCAGCCTCATATGCAAATCCATGGAATTAATCAATAAAAACATAAGGAACCTCCAAACACTGGATTAATCTCAGTTTAGATTCATCAAAGGCAGGTTATGCTTACTCAACCTGGTGGATTCTTTTTTTTGAAAATTCACTAAAGCAATGGATGAAGGTAAAACAGTAGACACACAGCCTACTTCAATGTGGTCAAGAGTTTTGACACAATCTCCCACTCAGACTGTCAGAAAAATATGTATTAATGTGTGTATTAGCAATATGCTTAGTGCATTTAGAGCTTGAAAAGGGTTAACACATTTATTCTATTTCATACTGCATAAATCGGTACAAACTGCAGATGCTTTCTGACCTTGTATTGTCAGCTAAAATCTTTGCTTATGCTTGGAACTTTACTGAGAAGCAGATGATTTCTGCTTGTGTTAGGAAAATAATGAATAGAACAATACTACTTGTATAAATATTATGAGGCTTAGACAAGAAGTTCCGCTTGTGCTGTGAAAAAATACACAGCTGTAGAAGCTATAGATAATTTGAACAAAGACTGCTTGAAAATATGAACTGTAATCAGCATTTGCTTATGCCTGAGTTAGAAAGTACCTTGAAATGTAACACATGCATTAGAACTATACAATAGTAGCTTGTAATGGGCTGGTGCCCACCAAGGCCAGGTTGTTTTTCTCAAAAAGTTTCTCACAAATCTAGTCAAGTCAGCAGAAAATCTGAGTAACATCTGCTGTAGAACAATACTGAAAGTTGTGTTTGATTACGTCAGCCATAGAAGGCCATGTCTTGTAAAACAGTATAAGAATAGCATACTTCCTGTTAGCAGTTAGGCAAAAATCTTGTATTTGCATGTTTTTGTCTCCTTGCTGCAAGTTATTAAATGTGCCTTAACTGAACCTTAGGTGTATTGGTCTTTGAATTTTTTTCCTTTGACACAGACATAGCAGAAAAGCTTAATAAAATAGGAATAAACCCCTTTATTACCCTCTAAATTGCCAAACTGGCTTACAGGTAGGATGCAAGAGATTAAAATAGGGAAGTTACCTCCATGAAAAGACCAATCACTAGTGGAGTCCCCAGAGTTTGGTGCTGGGACCTCTTCTATTTCTCAGAAGTAAAAGTCAATACCAAAGGACTTTGGTTAAGTTTGAGGATGACTGTAAGCTAGAAGCAGTGAATAAATCCCCAAAGAACATACAGGAAGGCTTGACCCAATCAAATAACTGGTGCCAAATGCATGAACTAAATCCTAATGCCAAGAAAATGCATTGTCTCCTTTGGAATGTCCACTTCCATAGGAAATGAGCACATTGACAACACACCAGTATGAACTGATCCAGCAGTTTGGTTGGTGGGAACTTATGTGGACAGTGATCTAACTTTTGACCAGCATTTGTCCACTGTGGTAAGAAAGTCATATATATTGTGCAGCTCATAAACAAGGGGATTGCTTCAAGGTCCAGGGATATCACTCCCCCCCATCTTTACACAGCCCTCATTAAACCAGTCATTGAATATAATGCCCTTTTGACATGTATCTGTCCAGACACATGCAATAACTTGAGCACCTGCAGAGGTACCTTACAAAAAGGATACAAGGCCTAAACAATATGTCCTACACAGACTACCTCAAAGTCCTATCACTATATTTCTTTTCTTGTGAACTGTGTCTAGCATTCAAGGCATCCTCTGAACTATTACTGAAAGATTTAATTCACATCAAGTCATATGGTGTCAAATACTTGATCCAGGGGCCTAAACCTCTACTGCAACTTTAACAGGATAATTTTGAGGGATATGTATTTATTGCAAAGGATACCACTACTCTAGAATAGACTCCTCATCAACGTAAAGCAAAACTTATCCCTGACCACATTCTAGTAATATCTATGTTTTGATCTATTAATTATCTCTAGAGTAATATATAAATCATGGAAAGAGTTAGGTGAATATAAACTCCAAAGAGATAGATTAAATTTAAGCACCAAAAAAGATAACTGGCTAGGCTTAACATGGATTGCAAGGGCAGTTAGCCTAGAACAATCTTATGTCTAGAACCATCTTTCTTCTGTTTAGTGTCCTTGTATTTAGACTCAGAGGGAATGTCATTAGGGGTTGGTTCATAGAAGCATGAGTAAGTGGGAGTTATCCCACCACTAATTCCAGGAGCAAGGTCACATGTGGCCTTGCTAGGGATAGGGGGCAAACATAAAAAAGGGCACATAAAGGATGGTGGCTGACAATCAGATGCTCTTAGGACAATGCCTAATGTGATACTTGGGTGAAAGAGACCTGCACCAGATTTGATGTTCTCTCCGGGTTATAATTTCTAAGAATGCTGTGCCACACTCATGCTTGAAATTGCAAAATACTTTAGACAGCTGCTTGACATTTAGGCCATACATTGGATTATCGGACACAAAATAACACAATGAAACCCTCTAATCTGATCTGCTGACTCTGCTGGGCCCAGGGAAGACACTGGGCAGGGAATAAGTAACCATAAATGCCCTAACCAAAGACTGTGTGCATTCAGAGACCATTATTTTTGTTCAGCTGGTGCTGAATGGTGCCAGTAATCCAGACTGCACTCTCTTATGGTGGGATCCAGTGGTGTCCTTTCCTCACATACCACCTAAAAAGGTAAGGACTAGAGTGTTTTTAAGCTCTCAACAGTTGAAGATGAGCTCAGCATTTGCAGGGGCCAAAAAGCCAGTTTAACAGATCTGCCTCATGAAGAAGCAGTGCCATGCCATCCATGTCTTGTTCCTTGTAATGGTGCTACAGTTAAGACCTGGGGATGTTTTGTGGTCTCTCCCACTAATCATTGAGCACAGATTCTCATCCTGGCAATGGGGTAAACCAAGAGCCTCTCTCTATGGCATCTGAATGTACAGAATGCTGGTACTCATAGCAGTTAATTGTGTTGTTCCCAAAAGCAATACAGGCAGTGCCAGATTGTGTCTTCTCAAGTAATTTAGAAATGACATGGCACTTTGTAGAGTCGTCTTAGGCAATTCATTCAGAAACTTAGCACCCATGTGCATTATCAAGAGTGAGATTCAGAAGATACAAGTGGCAAAAAAGAACTGCTGGGCACAGGGTTAGAAAGATTGCTTTTAGCTGTCAAGTGATATCGTGGAGTGTACCTACAATGGAAGCACATGCCACTGACAGGAGAAGCTTCCAAAAAGGAAATAGATTAGACTATGACTAGTGAAGAAGATGAATCCAGTTGTTGACTCAAGGAATACCTTTGATGGCAGTGCACTACACTCTTGCATCTAGAATGTTCTATATGTACTAATGAATCTTTCTCATCAACAGTGTGCAGAACTGGTGTAAAATGGCACAACTTTCACTGATCAGGCTGACATAGCAAATGTAATGGCTGATAAGTTTGGCCCTGACTTCACTCTCTACAGCTCCCACTTCCCCCTGTGAAATCCCTACTAGCATATCCCCAAACTATCAAAAGGGAGCAGGTCATGGAGGTAGTAAGGCTAAAAACATATCCCCAGTTGCCTCCTAAATAGTCTAAAAGATGACCTAGCAGGACAACTTGAGGCACTCGTCAACTACAGCCTCAAAAAAGTTACATGCTAGGTGAATGGAGGGCCATAATGGCCATCCCCTTAAATAAGGGTGAATCATCAACTGAACCTGGGAACTACAGACCCATCAGTCTTACAAGTCTAATATGCAATGCCATGAAAATGATTAACAAGGACATTGGCAACCTAGAGATAATGGGCACATCCCAGTTTGGCTACATTAAGAGAAGGTCTTGCCTACTTAACCTGGTAGACTTCTTCGAGAGAGTCACCATGGCTATGGATAAGGGGAAAATGTTGCATGCCACCCACCTTGACCTAGCCAAGGCATTCAATACAATACCCCATTCAAGTATTAATGAAAAAAAATCTAAGAACTAGGTGTAAATCCCTATATATCTCACTGAATTGTCAGCTGGCTCACAGACAGGACCCAAGAAGTCAAGAGTGGTGAGACCACCTCCACCAAGAGATTGATTACCAGTGGAGTACCCCAGGGTTCTGTGTTGGACCTGCTCCTGTTTGTCATCTAATTTTCAGAAGTCAGGGCTAATGTCAAAGGCCTCTGGCTCACCAAGTTCACAAATGACTGGAAATTGGGAGCAATCCTAGATTCTCCCCATGACACCAACATTATACAAGAGGGTCTAATACAAACAAATGACTGGTGCAAAAGCAACCAATTAAAACTCCGTGCAAAGAAATGCATTAAAGTGCCTTTGGGAGAGCATCTACCCAAACTAATTATTTCATCAATAAAACACCCCTAAGAGTTAGGGATCTGGGAACATATGTAGACAGTTATTCAGCATTTGACAAGCATGTAGCCAGGACAGTAAGAAAATCTTTCTATGTTGGCCAACTCATAAGCAAGGGTATGGCATCCAGGTCCAAGGATGAAATAGTACCACTCCACTCAGCCCTTATCAGACCCCTTATTGAGTACAATGTCTCCTTTGGCATGTTCCTAGCCAGGCACTTGCAGCAGTTGGAATACCCTCAAATGTTCCTCACCAGGAGAATCCAGGGTATGAAAAACCTGTCATACACAGATCGTCTTAAGGTCATATCTCTGTCTCCTACAGGTTACTGAGAGGCGATGTATGCCTAACATATAAGGAGTCCTCAGATCCAGCTCTGATGGATCTCTGGCAAATCCACATGGCAAACACCAGAAACCCTAGATTCAAGGACCTGAATTTTATCTGCAACATAAACAGAGCCTGTTGGGGGGACCAATATGTGTCTCAAAGGATCCCTGCTCTACAGAATAAGCCCCCCCCACCACCTACATGAAACAGAGTTCATTCCTGACTCTGTTCAAAAGAAACCTTGATCAGTGGATAGGAAATTGCAAATTCAGCTGTGGCCTGGCCCCCATGTATCTGACGGACAGATGTTGATATTAAGTAAATTAACCCCAACTAACATATTCTTACACACACACAAAACCATTAGCTACCTCCTTACTAACATGCCCCACCATATAGGCATTCAAGGAACTCTGGAACAAAACTGGGTCGGGTTGCATGGCTAGGCTTATAAAGATGCTGGGTTTCATTCACCTAGCATGAACCTCTGAGTTGTGCCACAGAAATCATGGGAATCATAGATGTCTGTATGGTATGCTCTTGATTTTTTTTAGTAATTTACCTAAAAATGATGAATTTCATTTTTTTTATCTGTCACCATGCAATTCTGCTGAAATATGTGTTTTTTACTTCATACAGTTGATTCTTAATTTGAAGCTGCCTATCATATTCACTTTCTATAGTTCTTCATTTACAACTTTTCTAAAGTAATACCAATCCTTTTTAGTTTTCATATAAACTTTTCATGTTTACTTTTATCTATCTAATTCTTCATGTGTTAATGGGCAAATTAAAATGTCCCACAATATTAAACTTAGATTTTATTTCACACTTGCTCACACTAATTACACCTTCTGTTAGTACTATTAGAAATTAAATACAATTTAAAAAAAAAAAACTTTAGGCTGTCCAGTATATTGTAGCCTGCTTTTAATGCCTTCTATATTAACAATACAGGATAAATTACATATTTTGGTCTTTTTGATTTATTGTGACCCAACCTTCCCATGCTACATTCCAAATATCCACATTATCATGAATTTTAGAAATATTATGCACTTCTTTACACATATTTAAGGTAGTTATGAAATATCCATTTCTTCAGTGATATCAGTTGTAAACTAAAAAAAATTGTCTTTTTAGTAAAGTCTGCCCCTAAAAATATAGGTTCATAGGTTTCATAGGTTCATACTAGGCTATCTGCCCTAGGGCATTTATAAGCCTAGCCAGAGTGTGTATGGCTTTCGCCACCCATTTTAAATTAATTTTGCTATGCCCTTTTTCGAGGTTAGTATACTGTGCCTCTGTCTAACAGTGACACAGAAGTGATACCCGGGGTAAACCTACAATCTCCCATCCACTCATCAAGATTCCTCTTGAAGAGAGTCAATGAGGGACTCTGCCTAACCTGGACTGGGATTTTATTCCAGAGTAAAGGGAGCCTATGGGTTATGAATGTACTCGTTCCCAGGATATACCATATATCTTTCAGTTAGTTGTACCATAAAATGAGTTAATAAGTCCACAGTTTCAAAAGTGACATCACATAGTTTATCCCATGCAATATATATCACCTTACTTACTATCTGTTTTAACTTTAATTCAGACCATAGGACATTTTCTATCAACTGCTTTCCTCTACAGACTTTTATCAACCAAGCTGGCTTTTCTGCATAACTCCTTCTGGTTTCACTTCCTCCAATGCTCACTCTATTGATTTCCCATGTCACAATCTAAGTTAGAGTCCAAAAGACTCCTCTCAGCTGCTTTTATAGTGTAATGGGAAGACAGAAACATATTAAAATAAATGTAAGTTCTACTTCATATTCTGAGTGCTTCAAGATGCATTAAGTGTACAGCCTTGAGAGGAAATTCCTTTCCTGTTATTGTAACAGATAGCAACGTAACTGGCATATTTCTCTGTCTGTCTAATGGCAAATTCTATAGCTGTGTTACTAAATCAAACTAATGGAGTAGAGAGTTATGTGAAAGTATCATAACGATGTCAGTGGGACCTATGCTACAACTTATCCTAATGAAGTTTTCTCAAATATAAAAGTTCATTGTAAGATGGTAAACAGAGGCCCAAAATGAGAACTGGATGCATGTTGCCTTATGTAGTAACAGAACAATGACATACTTGTATACATGTACCTTCACATGAACAGCATGAGTAAGATGAGATCCATGAGTAAGATCCAGATTTGTTAAAATGTTTTCATACCTATGAGTGCATCATGTTATACCTAATGCTTTAAGGTATAAAAAAGCTTGTCTTTATTTTAATTGTTTGGGTTCGTGTTAGATTATTGACCCACCATGAGTTGTGATTTAGAATAAATATTATATTGTATAGCCAGATATTGTCTTTGTAGTATTATTTACCTTACTAGATGGTGCCATGACTCAGATTTGAACCAGAAGTCTCAGCAGCAGCTAGTTCTCCTAACTGCAGAAAGTTTCCTGACAAAAGGGAATCCAAAACAGTAAGTGTTTTAACTTAACTTACACCTCAGTTTCATGTTGTACTTTGACTCTTAGACTGTTGTTCTTATCTGGCTGTACAAATGCTTTAGGTAAATGGGTACTAAAATTTAAGTTTTAAGGATTTTGTCATACCGTATCTGCAATAAAATGAAAAACAGGAAAAAATATAAATCTGCATGCAGTCAAGGTTTTAATCATTCCAGTACAGAGTTAGTGTGCATACAAAGATAAATTCACAGCAGGGTTTTCCTGACTATTAGGTAGATAGGACTTTGCCTTACTGTTAGAGTGACAGTGGGGAATAATGGCAGGTATAGGAAATAAGATTTCTACCCCTCCAGCATGCAAGCTGCAGGTATTTGGATAAGTCGTAAAATATTACAAAAGGAGACTCCACTTTACAATTTCCACAAACTTGGACTTTTGAGCACACTAAAATAATTAAGAGAAACTTTAAAAACAAAAATTAAAAAAAGGAAACACAATAAACATAGACCAATGGGATGTTTTTAATTATCTGTATAATGAAGCTTTTAAAAAATAAGAAGAATCTGGATTACATGGGTTAAACAATACAAATCAGAAACTATTGCAACAAGTAAGAGATCTGAAGACCATGGCAGGAAAAAAAAATATGTGATCCCTTTACCCAGCAATATCTGGAAGTACTATATCTGGCCAGAATGAGGATAAATCTGAAGAGGATTATCCACCTTTGTTCCCTTCACCCACTTTCTTGGAAGATGACAAATATCCATCTCCTACTGTCCCTTCTGCTGAAAGAAGCAGTCCAGAGAAAGAGGTAATAGAAAAAAGGGCACATGAAAATAAAGTAGGGAAGGGACAGGGAAAAGATGCGGCATAACAACACACGATAATACTCACTTCAGATGGTCTAAAGCAAAACATGATGATACTCACTTCACATGCTCTGAAGCAAAACAGGAGTAATATGAAACTGATGACAGAAATAGCACTGACGCTGGTGATGATGAAAAAGAAAGTATAACACAAGCACCCCTTAGACAAAAACTTCATGTCCACTGTCCTTGGATTCTAACAGAGTTACAACACATAGTTAAAGATTTTCCAAAAATAAAAGAAGACTCTGAAATTTGGGGAAGAAATGTGTACTATTATTGAATGCTATAACCCAAGTCTGTCAGACATGTGTCAATTATTAAAACTAGTAGTTACTCGTTAAATGTATGGAAAACTGGTTAAAGAAGCAGGGATAGGTCCACATGCAAGGATAAAAGGGAATGAGTATGAAGGGTTGAAAGAGAGGAGGGACATTTTAGGAGTATTGGACACTGAAGATGAAACACAAATATCACAGCTTCAGACAGATGATGAATTATTGCAACAGGTACCTAAAAGTACATGCACACAGCATTCTAATGAGGTAAAACAGTTAAATGTACAGAACCAGTAAGAATTTAAGTAGAGTCAAATAATCCACTTCCCAGAGTGCCACAATATTCCCTGAATCCAGAAGCAGAAGAGGGAATCCAATTTGTTATTCAGTCTCTGTTGCAGAAGGGAATAAATATCCCTATTAGAAGCTGTTGTAACACTCCCATACATCTGATTAAACAAGCCTAGCCGAAACACCTACAGGTTTGTGCAGGATTTGACAGTTGTGAAGTCAGATGTTACTTTCATCTTATCTAGTTGTACCTAATCCAGGAACTATTCTTAGCTGTAGACCACCACGGGCTACTTATTTCTCTATTATAAATTTGTGATTAGCTTTCTTTTCTATGCCTGTCACCCTGACAGTATTTGTTTGCTTTTGCATATAAAGGATAGCAGCACGCTTGGATAAGTTTACCTCAGGGATATGCTGAATCTCTGTCCACATTTTCACAAATCCGAATGAGGAACTTGGAAAGTGTACAGATTCCCTAGCAATTAGTTTTAGCATAATATGTTGATAATTTACTTGTAGCATCAGACACACTGCAGCATTGCCAAAGGATACGATTTTCCTGTTAGTTAGCAGAGAACAGATACAAGGTGTCAAGGGGAAAAACAGCTTTGGTCCCCAAAGGTAAAATATTTGGGTCATGTAATACCACCAGGAAATAGATCCTTCACTTGTTAAGACAGTAACTGAAGCTCAAAGTCCAGACACCCAGAAGCAGCTTAGATCTTTCTTAGGCATAGTAGGATATTGTAGGCAATGAATTTCAAATTATGCACAGCTAGCAAAACCACTGACAAAACTGGCTAAACAAAATACACCAGAACCCTTGTGTGAATAAAGTGAGAAAAACTCATTTACTCTATTAATGCAAGCTTTAGCAAATTCTCCTGCATTAGTATACTATATTACAGAAAACTATTTATACTTTTCTGTGATAAGAAGTGAATTTGCAGCAGGAGTGCTTACACAAAATGCATGAGGAAAACCACAAACCTTTGGCTTATTACACTATGTCAATGGATCCAGTGGCAAAAAGATTGCCACCTTGCATAAAAGCAGTGGCTGCAGCTGTCCTGAAGGCAGAACACACTGCTCCAATTGTCCTAGGACATGAACTTAAAAATTACAGCCCCCCATGCAGTGGCTGCCTTTTTACTAAAAACATAGCATTTCTCTTCTTCAAGGCTAATAAAATATGAGTTGCTGCTGATTTCACACCCAACTATCACAATTGTTTGGTGTCCAGTTTTGAACCCTGCTTCTCTGCTACCAACTGCAGAAGAGGGAGAAATACATTATTGCATTATTATTATTAACCATTTTTCTCCTAGGAAAGACCTGACTGATGTTCTAAAATGCTGAGTGGATCCTGTGGCAGAAAATGAAAAAGGATGTCTGGTTGCTGGAATTTCCGCATGTACTGAAAGTTCTATGGTTATACCAGATGTGAAAGGTGGTTAACATGTATATGGACAGGAGATATGCATCTGGGGTGGTGCATGATTTTGGGGAAGACAAAGTAGGGTTTTTTTTTACATCAGCAGGCACAAAAATTAAAAATGGAAATCATGTAAAATTTTTCTTAGATTCTCTTTTGCTGGCCAAGCAGGTAGCTGCAGTAAAAGTGCAAACACATAGTAAAAAAGTGGCATGCTGTCAAAGGCTAATCTGACAGAGCAGCAATGCAAACCGATGGATTATCTTTCTGATTTCTGTAATGATGGCATCTAAACCACTTTGTAACCCTGTATTTAAGTTTGATACAGAGATTACTGTGCAGGATAAGGCATCAAAAATGAGAAAAAATGGATCAAATCAAGATACATGAAACCCATCAATATGGTATGATGACATCCTGAAGGATGCATTGTGGCACCTCAGTCTATACTGCCTTAGCTGTAATGGTGTATCTTTTTCCCAATCATGTAAAAATAGTTTAACAAATTTACTAAACTGTGACTGGTTTTCTCCATTTTCTCAGTCCCTGATTTAGCATTATGTACAGAATCGTGAAATGTGTCTGTCTTACAATATGTCACTTTTTGTAAAGCTTCAGCTGGATTATCTGCATTATTTTCAGCACATGGGCTTGAAATATGCAAACAGAAACTGTGGCAAAGAATAAGAGTGTTGTATCAAGATTTGGGGTACCTTACATTGTTAATTCTGACAGGGGCACACACTTTCATTGTTGAGATTATAAAGAAACAGTGTCAGGTTTTTAAAGTAAATTTGCAACTCCACTGTCCTCATCACCCACAGTCATCTGGTTTACATGAGCTTATTAATAGAAGCATTAAGATTCAGCTGGGAAAAAAACACATGAAAAGAGACTGATATAAAGTGGCCAGATGCACTGCCTTTTGTTCTCATAAGATGAATACTAAATGTACAGAGAAAACTCCATCAACATGAAATTCTTGTGGTCTATCCTATGAAAATGCCTTGTGCTCCACCTGCCCAAATGTTGAGCTTACATTAATGGATGATGCACTGTTAAATTGCTGTTCAAAACTTGTTTCTATCTTACAGACTTATACTGAAGAACTTGTGACTCCCTGACCCAAACCTTCAGCTCAACCCTGACATAACCTGCAGCCTGGAGATTGGGGTTTTGTTAAAGTGTTCCAAAAAAAAGTCTTCTCTGGAGTTCATATAAGAACTTATACTGTTGTTTAATATGTGTGTTTACCAGTGTGGATCCATGCTTTCCCCCTCAAAGACCTACGTAGTATCCATGGAGATGAAGGATGAAACCCCCATCTGCTCTTGACATCACTCCTGACACCTTGGCCAAAAAATAAATGTTACCTAAAAACAAAAAACATAAAATATTATTATTCAAATACATGTGGCTCTTTGTTTTAAAATACTTGATGAAAATGTTCTCATTAATCCCTAGTTCAGTTTTGGTATTAAGCCACAACTGCCATTCTGTTTCTTTTACCTCTATTTCCAAATCAGGATCCCCACCTCTCCCATTTGTAAATACTCTAGCCATAACAAAGAATATACATTTCTTAAAATTTGTACAACTTGTGCTATGCATGTAAAGTGCACTGCTCAAGCGCCAAGCCTTTTTATTGAATTTCATTGATTTTATTTGGTGGAAATTTAATAAATGTGCTGTTTCACTAGATCACTCCATGGTTAATTATTTTTGGTTTTACAAGTTTACGAGTGGAGTTTGTAGAGGTGTTGTAATGGGACATGCTGGATTTTTTGAGATTGAACACAAACAAGATACACAGTAACAACTATTTAAACTGATTATGCTTTATTTACTAATCAAGTAGATATTTAGAAAAAAAGTGGTGTACTGCTTCTTCAGATTGTAGAATGCTGATTCAGAAGGTTAGAGTTATGGAAAAATAATAAGATTAAGACAATTTCAATGAAAGGGACATTATTTTAGCAATGGAAGGACCACAGGGACATGAACGATTTAAACAGATCAGAAAGACATACAAGCTTTATGTGGAAAATTAACACAGAGGCTTGAGCCATCAGAAAAGAAAGTAAGGACAGTGTATGTTATCCATTGAAAGATGCTGAGAAATCATGAGAAGGGATAAGGTACTGCTGTACAACATGCCTGATTTATCATAACACAGTGATGCCACATTTAGAAAGCTAATGAGATCTATAATAGCTAGATAGACAGACACATAGTGTGATTTGGCTACCTCTACAGGGAGGACTTATGCTATCAGACTTGGCAGAAGAAATTTCAATAATAGGGATTCAGAACTAGCAGGAGCTTTTGTTTTACCAGAATGGAAGAGAAGGGGCAATCCTTCTTTAAAAAGGAAACTTTCCAAAGATGAAAACAGAATCAAGAAGAGAGCTGGGGAGAACATCTACTGCAGAA